>NW_007098479.1:103779-115129 GCF_000164805.1 Carlito syrichta | reverse complement strand
TCCATCGCGCTCCCCCGGAGCCGGCGGCCCAGTCACGCCCGCAGGGAGCCCGCGGTTGGATCCGCTGCGCCTCTGGGCGTCCCAGGCTGGACCCCTGGGGAAACTGGGCCCCCGCCGCGGGGATGACTGTCCCCCGCCCGGAAAGCCCCACTGCCCTGTAAGTGCCTCGCCCGATGAAAGTGACAAACGGACACGACGTGTCCTCGTAGGTTATGGAAAGTGGAAACGATGGCCTGACTATCTGAAAATTGCGAAACCCGGAAGGGTGGTGTTAAGGGTCGGCTTCGGGGGTCTTGTGTGTTGCGTTCCCACAGCTGTGACCCGCGTTTTTCTCTTAAAGGAACCTTGAACATGGCCCTGGGCATCGGATACTTACAGACAAGGAAGGGAACAGAAAGGACGGGGTGCGCTGCGGGATGGTCTGAAGGAGGAGGAGGCGCACCTTTACCCTAAAACCCGCTGTTGAAAATTAGTAAATACAAGGTCAATAAGAAAAGGGCCGGAGGTGTGTCTCACAATGAAAGTGTTTCATGATCGGAGTACATCATCTGTTTCCTCCAAAAAGTCTGGTGTGACTCAAAGGATGTCATTGAGTTAGGACCATGACACCAAGTTAAAATCTGTCAGGTGCAGGAAGGAATGTGCAAAGGTGCTTTCTTGGCAGTTACAACTAGAGTCCATATTGTGATGGAGCACCCAGACACACACACAAATTGAGTAAGCTTCACCAAAACAGTGCTTAACCTTTACCATGTGGGCTGCTTTCTGTTGTGTTTTTTCTGTTCCACTTTCCCAAAAATAATGGTCGTAACTTGAGAAATTAATGTTGTGACCCGTATTTGAAAATCACAACTCAAGGGTAAATAAGGAGTAAACATTGACAAAGGTTTTAAGTCATATGCTGCAACACTCAGTACCACTCCAAAAAGCTGTATATTTAAAATAACGGAAAATCTGCATTCCAGCAGATGAAAGTTCATTTAGAACTAGGAGAGCATCTGCCTTGCTCACAGCTGTTTCTAGTTCTTCTCACAGAACAGGTGAATACATTGGTGGGTTTCCGGAAGTTACGTGTTGAATTAGTGTACAGAAGTAAAATGACTTTAGCGATAGCTAGACAGGGGAAATGCACACTTGTGTTTCTGGGCGTGAGAGTTGAGGTTGATATAGAGTTGTGTGGAGGTGTGCCAGTCAGGAAAGAGGGTACGAATGTTCAAGTATGGACATAGAGTGGATTTCCTTTTTGCTAAAGACAACACTTTTCCCCTGTGTGTGCATGCATATTCTTTCACAGATGCGTGGTCAGGTGCTTGTCTTCGTGGCCACTGGAGGAGGCTCTCGGTGGATGCAGGTCTGTGTCCTTGTGGCCTCTCCATGTCACAGTGGCTGTGTGGTGCTGCGCAGACCCTCTGCAGGGCTCTGGGAGTCTGCCGACTGTCCATTGAAGGTCCCTGAATGCCCTTTTCTCTTCAGAGGGGAGGACCTCAGGCGAGTGGGAGGCCACCTCTGTCCCGTACCCCATGTGGTTTAGGCAGGGTTTCTCCCGGTTGGACAGACAACGAGCCCAGGAAACCTTTAGACCAGAGGTGATCTCTGCTGCGGCAGGTGTCCTGTCAGTTGGTCATGTTTTTGACCTAGTTGGAAAATCATTGTAGCAGATGGTCATTGTAACACGTGTGTGCTGGATACTCCCGAGGATGGAGGGACAATAGCATTTCTCAGTCTGCTTCCCAGTATCACGCCCCCACCCCAGCAAGGGGTCTTCAGTGCACTTTCATTCTGTGGGTATAGGTATTGTGTAGCGGTGAAGTCTGGACCTTCGGTGTCGCCGTCACCCGAGTGGTGAACACTGTACCCAACAGATCATTCTCATCCCTCACCCTTGCACATCTCCGCTGTCTATCACTCCGCTTTGTGTCCAGGTGTACACATTATTTAGCTCTCACTTATAAGTGAGGACATGTGGTATCTGAATTTCTGCTTCTGAGTTGTTTCACTAGAGGGAATGGCATCCAGTTCCATGCTACTGCAAAAGACAGGATTCCATTCTTTTTTAGGCTGAGTAGTGTTCCCTGGCATCTATCCCACATTTTCTTTATCCAGTCACCTGTTGAGGACACTTAGGTTGGTTCCACGTCTGCTATTGTGAATAGTTCTGTGCTCAACACACGCATGCAGGCATCTTTTTGAAACTTCTTTTGGGTAGATCCCCAGTAATAGGATTGCTGGATCGAATAGGGGTTCAATGTTGGGTTCTTTGAGAAATCTCTGCTTAGGAGTCTTTTGAGGTTTTTTTTTCCCTAATTGTCCCTCAATAGAATTTTATTATCACATTGTAATATCATATATCCGTTTATGTCTGTAGCCCTTTAGAGGGTCACAAGCCATGCCAGAGGATAAGATTTTTTTCCCCCACCCCGAACCATTTTTTTCCCTCTTTGGGGCAGTAGCACCCCCCTTGGGAATGCATGAGGTGGAAGAAAATGTGCCAAGAAAGACTTGCTCCCCTTTCCCCATGTGGGCACTGGGAGTCTCACAGGAGAGCTTGGCCTCCCTGCAGCCTCTGCCTCCCCTTCTTCAAGATCAAAGGCATTTAAATGAGGACCTCTCTGCAGGGCCAGTCCTAGTCTATCCATATTGCAGCCAAGTGAAGACAGCAAGACAGAATTTAGGGTGGTCTGATGAAAGCAGAACAGGAGGAAGCATGTCCCTGTTGCCAAACCTGATTCCAAGCTTTGACGTAAAACATTAGCCAGATTGACTGTGTTTTCAGAGAGATAAGCGGTGGGAAGGATCGTTCCTCTGTGGTCAGTCTTTATGATTGGAAACTGTGGTTTCTGTTATTAAACAGTAGAATGCATTGGACATCTGAGCCAAGTGAGGCAATTTATCTGCATCAGACAGTGGATGTGTACTTTCTGTTGACTGGGGGTGTATACGAAAGAGGCAGCACACTGTGATCGTTCCTGGGCGTTCCCGATGCTTGCTCCGTCAGTCTTGTGAGAGGGCAGATTTGAAGCCTTGTTCATGCAGAGCTGCCAGGTGTATCCTGGTAGCAGGTTCACCACCAGTCTGAGGTCCCATTCCTTTACATGTCGCCTGTGGCAGCTTTTGTTCTCCAGTGGCAGAAGTGAGCAATTGAGACAGACCGTTTGGCCCATAGAGCCTAAAATATTTTTTCTGGCCCCTTAGAAAAGTGTTTGCCACCTCCTCTTCCAGAAGATATAAAGTAGAGTAATTGGATCTCAGAATACATTTTGAGAAACCACTTCACAAATGCCTGTTCACTTTGCGTGTGGTTGCAATGATTCACACTTATGATAAAAAGTGGTGGAAAACATTATTGTAGCACCACTAGTATTTAAACAAAACCAACAATGAAATCGACATAAGGCAAGCTCTCTTGAATGCAAGTTGAGTTTAGGAACAGCTTTTCTGTGGTAGGATACACTTTAAGGCTGTAGAGGCTGATGGTCCTGCTTCTTTATTAAATCCAAGTTTACATCAAAAGTCATGTTTTTATTTCCTTGCCCCAGGATTACCACTAGCACACTGCTCTCGTATTCTTGCACTTCTGACCCAAGGTGATGGTTTTTCTAAGTGACAGAAAAGTGGTGGCAGGATCGGTTTAGAAACATGGAGGGCCTGTACAATTCTTAGTAGTTTGGGTATTTAGTGAACTGGGTTTCTGCGATAGAAGTTTGTCTCCCTGTTAACCTTTTGCAAGTCTCCGCTGGCCCCACCCTTCTCTGTTAGTGTGGGATGGGGTGTGGTCATGTGTCACTGGATGTCTTCTCACTGCACCTTGAGTTGGCTGCTTCATTATTAATAAGGGAGATTCGTTTCCACAGGGGAAGGCTCTGCACTGAAATGATTAATGTTGAATTTGCGTAGTGTGGACTCTGGTGCGTCTTTGTTGCAGAGGGTCATTCCCTTTCAGCCCATTTTCCCCTCAAAAGCACTTGGGCCAACTTCCAGCAAGGTCAGGAGCAGGGTCTTCATGCCCTTTTGTCGTCATTCCTGTCTTTGACTCATTATGAAACTATCACATGAACTTTCCTTCCATTTTCTGTCAACCATTGGGCCACCTTGATCATTCTAGGCTGCACACTTTTGGTTCCATGAAACTCAAAACCAACTTAATTTTAATTAAAAAAAGCAACAGCAAAATGTGTTTGCAGTGATAGTTCACCCTCCTGAGCAGCAGTTGCTGGCTTTGGTGTCCAGGATCCAATAGGGGTTGCCTGGGGACGTGGTCTCCCAGTTTCCCTGCGGTAGTCCCAGGCTCACATCCTCTGTGCACAGTGACCCTGCAGAGCCAGGGCTTTTCCTTGCAGTGCCACACAAGCCCACAGATGGAGTCTCGTGGCCTGGCTTGGGTCGTGTTCCTGTCCCTGCACCGGTCACTGTGGCTGGTGGTATGTGGCTACGTCAGGCCTGGGTAATGTGCTATCCTTCTGTCCAGGCCTGGGGGCTACAGGACCCAGGCGCACCCAGTGAGGGCATGCTGCAGCAGCAGCTCTGAGAGAAAAACATACCAATGTGCCATTGAGCCCAAAGGACTTCACTGTATGCTGGTCAGGCAGTGGCCCCACTGTGTGCTAGGCTGACAGTGGCCCCACAGCCCCCTCTGTAGGGCAGGGTGTGCTCTACCCTCCCTGCTCACCTCAGCAATGGCTGTGCCGGGATACCCATGAGAGCCTGTGTTGGGTCTTCCTCACCTCTGGGTGTGCTGAGAGCCCTTCTCTGCTTTGTTCCTTCACCATGCTGTGTAGAAAAGGTGCAGGTGTGCTTCCAAGGCATCTGGGAAGTAGGAAGTGGCCTCCTTAACTCACCCCTGAGGCTGGCGCCCCACCTGTCCCCTGGCCCCTTAGAGTGGGGTGGACTTAGCTGCTCACAGGCTCTGTCATGGCTGGTCCCACTGGGCCGTATCTTCCCCTGCCTGTCCAGAACAACCTGTGTCAGAACAGATGTCTGCAGCTGCTGGTGGCCAGGGAGCTTTCTTCTTCACTTTTTCTACCCCAACTTTCCAAGGGAATGGCCGGTTCACACGCATGTTCATTGTTCCGCTCTGTGATCTGAGCAGGAAGAATGTGAGGTGGGAACATGTCTGGGTGCTCGGGTGGCACTTCCTCCTCAGCAGCTGAGTTCAGATAGCCATCCATGTGGGCACAAGACACCCGTGCAGTCTCTTGCTGGGCTACTACAAGCCACGTGGCCATCTTCCATGGCCGACCACAAACCACGTGGCAGTCTTCTGTGATTTCCCTCTGCATTCCCTTTCAGCCCATTTCTGCTAGTGTCCCTGTGAGGCTGTCTCCCACGTCCCTCAGTATGTCCTCATACAGTGAGAATGGGCACACAGGCCTTGAATTAGCACCAGTAGCGTTCTTGACTCCATGAGAGTTACCCAGAATGGCTTAGACAAGTGGTTGCACATGTGGTTCTTGCATTCAGCCAGTCAATGCTGCCCTACATTCTCCATGCATGAGTGGAGAATGTAGGGCAGCATTGACTGGCTGAATGCAAGAACCACATGGGAATCAGAGCTGTCATGAAATGTTTGAGGCTGTTTGTAAGTAATGGTCTCCCTTCTCATCTCAGGATGCAAGTAGTGGGGACATTTTTAACACAGTGGTTTGTTCAGCAGAGGATGTGAAGGAGCAAGAAATGGGATGGCCTCAGCTCAGCCTTTAACAGTGCTCTGTGCGGCCAGCAAATGGCTGTTGGGGTCTCCTGAAGTGACACTGCCCGCTTCCCCTGGGTCTGAGGACTGATGGTTTACAGGCTGCTTCAGGGGAACACCTGGCCTGCCTGCTGACCCCGCAGGATGGGTGCACCACTGGGGTCTGTGGTTGGTGCTGCCCCCTGCCGTGTACATACTACATCCTGCATTGGTTTTGCCTCTATGGCCCACGATCCTTTTCCTTTCAGTCCCCCCCAGGCCAGGTGACCGAAGCTGTGAAGGCAGCGATCGACCTTGGCTACCGCCACATCGACTGTGCCCACGTGTACCAGAACGAGACCGAGGTAGGGGTGGCCCTCCAGCAGAAGATCCGGGAGCAGGTGGTGAAGCGCGAGGAGCTGTTCATCGTCAGCAAGGTGTGCCCTGGGGGAGTGGGAGGCCCCATTCCCATTACCCATGGGTCTCAGCTCACATCAGCAAGGTTCCACCCTGGGGGAATAGAGGGCCCTATCCCATTACCCACAGGCCTCAGCTTGGGGCCTCAGCTTGGGACCCACAAGTCCACACTCTGGATACAGCTGCAGTGAGTCCCCTACATATGAATAAGGTCCATTCTGAGAGCTCGTTCGTAGGTCCAACTTGGTCATAAGTCCAGCAAAGTTAACCTAGGCACCCGACTAACACAATCAGTTATACAGTACTGTACTAGGTTTATAATACTTTTCACACAAATGACACTTGAGAAACAAATAAACACAAAATAAAGAAAACATTTTAAATCTTAACAATGCAGTACCTCGCACTCATGTGACAGTTTACACGAGACACGTGAATTAACTTTTGTGACTGGGCTCATGAATGCATGTTCTCATCTTTGAAAGTTCACAACTTGAAGGATTGTATGTAGGGGACTTACTGTACAGTCATTGCCTCCAGGGGCAATGTGTTGCTCAAGGCTGTGGAGAGCTCCAGAGCCTGCCCGTCCATAGCTCCCTGTTGGACCGTCTTTCCATCTGGGTGCCTTGCCAGGAGCCCATGCTGCTGAGGCGAGGTCGCGGGTTGGCTCTCCCTCTCCAGCGGTCATCTTCAAGGATGGAACTCAGTTCTCATCTACAGATGAGATCTCCACTCCTGGGGACTGTCTTTTACCTGGAGGCTCTTGGCCACAAGGACTCTGGGTTGGGGGTGAGGCTGGCTCCACCAGGGCCAGCCTGTGGGAAGGTTGCCCTAGGAACCCCATTTAGGGCTGGCTGGGGAGTTGCTGTCCATTCTGTTCTGCGCTTTCTGTTAGTCCTGGGAGAGGCTGTCTTGGCCAGTTCATCCTCCTTCCTTTGGAAAGTTAGGATCTATGGTGAAATAGGAACTCCCCCGCCCATCTCTTGTAGCGCCTTGGTGAAGCACGTGGGCAGTAGGGTGAGGGCACCATCCTGGAGCTGTGCGTAGTGACAGGACATACAGTTTCATGAGATATGTGTGGTGGGGTGAGGGTGCTGTACTGGAGCCATGCATAGTGACAGACTGTGCCCTCTGTCTGGGCATGGGCAGTGGGGCGAGGGTGCCATCCTGGAGCCATGAGCAGTGGTGACGGACCATGTCCTTTCGCTGGGTGTGGGTGGTGGGTGAGGGCGCTGTCCTGGAGCTGCACGTGGCAGTGATGGAATGTGCCCTCTCGCTCCAGCTGTGGTGCACGTACCACGAGAAGGGCCTGGTGAAGGGCGCCTGCCGGAAGACACTCAGCGACCTGCAGCTGGACTACCTGGACCTCTACCTGATCCACTGGCCACCGGGCTTCAAGGTAGGGCGCCAGGCTCAAGTGGGTCCCCATGGCCTGAGTACAACCTTGGCATGTTTTGACACCTTTCGCCTCTTTTTGCTGTGGCCAGGCTGGAAGCAGGTAGTTTTTGTCCCACCACTCTCTCATTGCATGGTGGAGTCTCGGGGCCTGGGGACTTGACTTTGATCTTTGTTTTCCAGTTTAAGCCTGCAAGACTTGGCTTCACAGGCCAGTGACCCTGCCAGGCCTTGGGCCCACGAGTCCTGTCTTATCCTTCCTCTCCCCACATGCTACCGTCCACGGCAGGGCTGATCTGAGTACCTAAGCCGTGTCTGTATCTCCAGCCCACAGTCCCTCAGCTCCAGCCTATTTAATGAAGTGTCGGCCTCGGGGGTTGCCTGCCTGTCTTCTTTTTGTCCTGCCCACAATCGGCCCTAGCCAGTTTTGGGGTGTGATGTTTTTAAGATGCCAGCGTCCCCAGCAGGTCTGTGAGGGGCTGTCACTGATGGTTTTACTTGTCGTGGCAGCCTGGAAAGGAGTTGTTCCCATTGGACGAGTCGGGCAGTGTGGTGCCTAGCAACACCGATTTCCTGGACGTGTGGGCGGTAAGATGGCCCGGCTGACCCTGGTCCTTGCTGCTGGGTCTGCTTTCCGGGGGCAGTCTGCACTGCCATTTCTCACTGCGTCTGTCATCCTATGTCTTTTGCTCTTCCTGTCATGTTAAGGCCAGCTTGACTTTCATCTTCTGAAATCAGCAGCCCTGAGGTGGGAGGGTGGGGCCTGCTAAGAGGTCAGAGCTGGTACTGAACGAGTGGATTCTGCGTCCTCTTAGGTCATGGAGGAGCTGGTGGATGAAGGGCTGGTGAAAGCCATTGGCATCTCCAACTTCAACCATCTCCAGATAGAGCGAATCTTGAACAAACCCGGCTTAAAGCATAAGCCTGTTGTCAACCAGGTGAGCTCCCCAGGGAAACCAGTGTCAGCAGGATCCATGCCTGACACTGGCAGGGCTTCCTGCCCACATCACGCACCGAGTGCCAGAGTGGCCCCTGGGCATGGGCAGAGTCCTGAGTGGGGACCTGCAGGGGAGGGCATGGGAGCCTGGCTTGTGGTGACATGGAGACTGGCAGATGTGTGGCCGGCCATTGAGTCTCAGACCTGAGACGGGTGAGAGATGGCCAAAGCCAGGAAGAGCCCGTGGGGCCCAGGCCATAGAATGTCCCTAACGAGGCTATTGCTTCTGATGCTGAGGACACTGGCCAGGAGGTAGGGACAGTCGTTCCAGCTCATCTGGGAAGGAGGATGTTGGGTATAATCTCCTTTGTGGTAGGGGGATCCCTCACCCGTCCTGGCAGCCCTCCTGCTTGCCTTTGTAGATTGAGTGCCACCCGTACCTGACTCAGGAGAAGCTGATCCAGTACTGCCAGGCCAAGGGCATTGTGGTGACTGCCTACAGCCCCCTGGGCTCTCCTGACAGGCCCTGGTAAGTGTCCACGGGCTTGTGTTCTCTTTTCACGCGGTAAGATGGGAAGTGACTAGAAAGAAACATTCTGGGTGACTACAGAGCTCCCCTGGGCTCCTGGTTGGTTTCCTGGAAGGGCTGGAGTTTGAGTGGCAAGATGTCTTTCCAGAGGGTTGGGAGTTCTAACTCACCTTTGAGCCAGGAGGAGATGGCAGCGCCCTCTGAGGCCAGTGGAGGATTGGGCTGGGGTTGGGGCCTCCGTGGGTGGGGATGGCTGTTCACCCTGACCATCCTTCTGTCCTCAGGGCCAAGCCCGAAGACCCTTCCCTGCTGGAGGACCCCAGGATCAAGGCGATCGCAGCCAAGCATAATAAAACCACAGCCCAGGTACAGTATTTCCAGTGCTTGTGGCTGTGCCCAGAATGCCCTGTGTTCTGAGCGGTCCCCATCGGCCACGGGGGAGAGGTGACCTGGGAGGAGTGGTTTGGAGTAGGAAGGGCGGAGATCAGGATGTGATAAGGCCCTGTGCATGGTCTTACCATAATAGTATCTGCCCGCTGCTGTATTGTTGCCACGAGGGTCAGCACTTGCTTATTTATGTGGGCACTCGTCTACAAGTACAAGAACTCTTAGGTCAGCCATGTGGAAAGGTGCGCTTCTCCCAGGGGTAGTTGGCATCCCCTGAAAGGAGGAGGTGTCACTGCAGTCTCTTAATGTGCCTGGAGATGCGGGCACGCATGGCGCAGTGGCCAAGAGCCAGATTCTGGAATGAGGTCTGGGCCTGGATGTGTTCCCACCTGCTGGGGTGACCCGGGTGACCTGGATCTCTCTTCTCCTGTCACATTCTAGCATGTCCCTGCGGGTGGTGGTGTGAGTGAGGTGATGACACAGGGCCTGGTGTCTGTGCACACGGGTCATTTCTGGGTTTACAGGTCCTGATCCGGTTCCCCATACAGAGGAATTTGGTGGTGATCCCCAAGTCTGTGACACCAGGACGCATTGCTGAGAACTTCCAGGTAGGACCTGGCGTGGGGCCTGGCTTCCTCCGCGGAGTGAGGCTGCTCATCCCACCCAGGGTTGTCATCTGTGGTCCCTGCATCCTGTCTGTGGGCTTGAGGAGCTGCAGCGAGCCAAGCGGACTCCTCACTGGAGCTGTGTGGGGGCAGCCTTGCGCCTCAGTGGCCCTGCTTTGCGTGCACCCACGCTGAGGCCCCAACGGCACCAGCCTTCGCCTGAGCAGACCTTGCTCTTGAGCAGCGCTGCTGGGGTTGGCGCAGGAGCTCTTCCAGTTATCCACTGTGCGACCTGGTGCAAGTCACTTAACTGCCCTGTGCCTCAGCTTCCCCATCTGTCGGATAGTACCTGTTTCTAGGGTTGTCGTGAAGGTTACATAAGATGAGTGCCTCACACCATGCTGGTACTTAGTATGTGCTCAGGAAGCATTGCTGCATGGACGGTAAGTCCCAGGACTGAAAGGGTCACAGAGCCCATGCAGTGGTGGACGACAGAGCATGGTGTGTGCCAGGGCACCAGGAAGTGCCCCATGTGGCACCCAGAATGCCCTGGAACAGCTCAGGACACCCCACACACACACATACCCATCCACCCCTTGCACAATGCGGGGCCAAGCTGGCAGGAGAGCTGCTCAGTCTCCTGGTGCCTGAAACCCTCCACTGTCGCCAAGTAGAGTGACTCTGGCATGCACGCACCATCTTCACTCAGGATCAGGTGCAGGTGTGGCACCGTTGTGGCAGGGTCTCTTGGGCTGCTGCAGCTTGGACTCAGGGCAGCTATTTCCACAAGCCTGAGTCTGTGGCTATAACACACACTGCTTGTCCATGGGAGACAGTGATGGTGAGTCCTGGGTGGGAGCAGAGCTCACTGTTTGGAAGAGGAGATGGCTTTCTCCTTATGTGTTGGCAGACGTTCTGTTTCAGGTACAGTGGCAAAACAATTCCCTCTCTGAGAGAGGCATACCCTACCAGATGGATCCTTCGTTTCATATGTCATGTTTATGGTATTAGAAAAGGAAAAATGTATCAGTGGTGAATCTCAAAATGGAACCTGATTATTTTCCTTTTGCATCTTACTGTGTAGTTTTTGCTCATTTTTCTGTAGTTGGAATCAGACTCTGTAGCAAACTCTGCACATTCTGTGATCATCTGAAGCTAAAGGCCCTTCTGGGCCCTGGGTTGACCAGCCCTTCCCAGGTCTTACCCAGTGCTGCAGCCTCTCGGCCTCCATGCCAACTGGTTCTTCCATGTGGTCTGCTGCCTTCGTGCAAGTGGTGCTCTCCTCTCAGCATACCTCTCTTGCCCTCCCCATCATAACCTTGTTATCTTTTTAGGTCATCTTAAATGCCATCTCCTTGTTGGCCGTGACCTTCAGTGTTTCAGCTGGAATTTCTTTCTTTTTTTTTTTTTTTTTT
>NW_007098479.1:72129-103695 GCF_000164805.1 Carlito syrichta | reverse complement strand
CTGGGCTCCGGTGATCCTTCCGCCTCAGCCTTCCAAGTAGCCGGAATTACAGGCATACGCAGAATTTATTTCTAAGACCTCTTGGCTTCCTGAATGCTATTTGGTATCTTACACAGCGTGTGCTTAACAGTCCTGTAGCTGTTGAAATACCTCTGTCCTTTTCTTACTGTGAATGGAGGCGAAGGCACTCCATTCATATACTGTGAATACCCCATCGTGGTATTCCTCACTGGGAATTGTCACAATAGAGGTGCTCAGTAGTGTTTATGAAATGAAATAAATGCAATTACAAAGGGCCAAACTTGGGCATCCCCCAGTGGTAATGTGAAAAACCTCTAAGTTCAGTTTGCCTTGCCCCGCTCCCCTCAGGGCCACGGAAGACATCGGGGTACTGCACAGCGTGCTGTTCTTGATTTTATGGCAGAGCCAACTGGGTCTTGTTTCTTGCAGGTTTTTGACTTTGAGCTGAGCAGCGAAGACATGACCACCTTACTCAGCTACAATAGGAATTGGCGGGTCTGTCCCCTGTCTAGGTGAGTGGGCCCCATGTCACAGCAGCCTGCAGGAGGTCCTCGAGGCTGTCTCACAGAAGAGCAGTCCTGGAGGTCCCAGGGCCATGCCCCAGCATGGCAGCTCTTGCTCTGCACCTTGCCGTGCCTCCTCACCCACGTGCAGCAGGAGACATTTAGACCTGCACTCGCAAACCATTCCGAGCACGGAATGTCCATGTCCTTCCAGCCCAGCGCTGTCGACCTGGCCTGGAATAGCTGCACGTTTTGGCATTTACTTTTTACATCTTAGTGAGTCCTCTGAAACCCAATGTGCCCAGGTGGCCTTCATCAGTGCTGGGGGCACATGCTTGTGCCCCTTTGTCTTCCTGACCCTGTAAAAGGGGTTCAGCAGGAAGACTGTGGGCCAGGGATCAGGCAACCCCTGTGTGCCGCCCTGCTGTCCAATCCTCCCCTCTGACCTGCATCTCCCAGGCCCCTCCAGCGTACGACCCCTGGTTCTTGGTTTCCTCTGCATTGCCGTTTGGAGTCTGAGGGAGATGCCTGGGAACATTCTTTGTTTTGTTCTTTTCCTACCAGTCCGTTAACTATGTAGAGCCTACAGCTCACCATCTGCTTTCAAGAAGCAGCTTCCTGTTTTGCAGTGGAGACCACTCTGCTTCTCTCTCACTGCCCTGTTCTTGTCCAAGCTGCCTCCACTGTCTCCTGAGCACTTCCTCCTCGGAGCACACATGGACATTCCCTGAGGCCAGGCGGGGTGCCGGTGCCTCTTTCCAGCTGTGCTCTCTCCCCCAAGTCAGAGCTGGCACCGAGGTCCCCACCTGCCCCGGGCAGATGTCTACCTGGTTTGCATCTTGGATGCTCACTCGGTGCTTCAGGCAGACATGTGCCTGGGAGGCCTGTTGCTGTCATGCTCTCCATTGGCCTCAGATGCAAACAGGCCACAGCTGGCTTATCCCAGGCAGCCCCAGGCCAGGCCCTCTCAGAGGCCCTGTAATGCTACCTACCCTTCAGATGCTGAAGCCATTCTTGGGTCTAGTGGGCAAGAACGAGAGGAGTGAGTCTGATGCCGGCTGCATTAGTTCTTTCTCTGCTTGTTCATCACATGCCCTTTCCACTCTTCCCCCCCGCCCCACCCACCTGCTGGCCAGATACCGTGGATGAGCTCTCAGGGCTGATGAAGCCTGTGGTTTCCTAGTTGTTCCTTTACATTCAGACACTGCCCCCTCCAGTCTGTTCCAGAAGCAGCTGTCAGATTGTCCTGGCTGCTCCTGGTGTTGAGTGGGGAGGAGAGGCTGGCTTGCCATTCAGGGTCTCCTGGGAGCTTTTTCTGACTGCATACATGCAGATCCTCTCTGGCAAATACTGCTGTGCTGAGCCTATGCTGCTGCTGATGGAGTCTTAGTGCACCGGTGTTAAAAAAAAAAAAAAAGATGGGTTAACGGGTTCAGTGTTTGAATAAGAGTTACATGCTCCCAGCTGGGCTCACCTGGCCTTCATGCCTGCCCAGCATTGCTGCCATCATGTTCCCAGCACAAGCCGTTGGCCCTTCCTGGTGGATAGTGAGCTGCGGCAGACCTGCCTGCACTTCTCAGCCTGTTCCCTTCCAGTCCACCCCCAGTGACTGTGGGGCTCACTTTAACCCCATGGGTACATGCCAGGGAACCCTGGAAGTTTCCTCCTCCAGTCCTTGGAGCACTTGCTGTTGTCTCTCTGGTCCTCGGATTCTGCCACAGATTTTTTTTTTTTTTTTTTTTTTGAGTTGGAGTCTCACTCAGTCGCCCAGACTGGAGTGCAGTGGCCAATCCCAGTCACCGCAGCCTCGCCTGCTGGGCTCCGGCGATCCTTCCGCCTCAGCCTTACGAGTAGCCAGAATTACAGGCGCGCGCTACCACGCCCGGCTGATTTTTTGATTTATTGTAGAGATGAGGTCTCGCTGCCCAGGAGATTTAACACCGCTTCTATTACTGTCATCTCTTTGCTTGTCACACCCTCTTATTGTTCAAGACAAGGTGCTATCTGGGCCTGCCAGCTGGGCGGAGTTACTAGCAGTCAGGAATCGTGCTTGTTCTGCACACACCAGGCACAGTGCTGGGCACGTGAGGTGGGCGGCAGCATCACACATGTGCTCCTTGGTGACAACCCTGAAGAGGAGTGGAGGATGAGCTGCCGCCCAGCTGCAGACCTGTGACCTGAAGACCCGGAACTGGCCTCTTGCCTCCAGGGCCTCCATTTCGTCCTGTAGTGAGACACATCATCTCTGCATGTGGGAGTTTGTTACAGTCAAAATCATTTCCTTGACAAGCAAATGCTTGTGTTCTCTTTCTCCTGACAGCTGTACCTCCCACAAGGATTACCCTTTCCACGAGGAGTTCTGAAGCTGCGGATGCCTGCTCTTCCCCAAGAGGCCGACACCTGCTTCCCACCTTGTTTCTCCTTGCAAGTGTGGTGTGGCCTGTGTCCCTTGTGGTGGGACAGCAACCTGCCAAGTGCTTGTCTCGCTTGATGTGAGGTCTGCAGAGCAGCGTCAGTAGAGTAGACATCTCTTCTGGTTTTTTTGACCCTTCTTTTTGCCCAGCTGGGGGAGTCCAGTCTGACTGCCCTTGTCGGACCAAGGAGAGGCAGATTCTATAGTCAGAACAGGCCACCAACAGCTCTGACAACTTGGATCTGTAATCCTTCCGGCAAGACTTTGCCTCAAATAAAAAGTGCTTTTGTGAGCTTGATGCTGTTCCATTTTGGAGTTTTTTAAAACAATGACCCACCCGTCCCACTCCTGACCTTCACTCCCCAGATACCCATGAGGCAGGCCAGTCCACTGCAGCAAGAGCAGGGATCCCTAACCCCAGAACTTGACCCATTTAGCCTCAGGGCCGTGGGTGCATTCCGGCTGCACACGGGAGGCATCTGGGGAACATTAAGCTCTGTGACGTCTGGACTTGCCCTGGGTCTAATTGGTCTGGGCTGTGGCCAGGCCGTCACGAGTTTGCAGGCTGCCCGGGTGATTCTATCTGAGATGGGGCCAAGGCTGAGAATCCCAGCGTTTGGGATGAGCCAGGACATAAGCCCGTTTTAGATTTCACAGATTGCTTAGCTGGTCCTCCTGCTTGTAAAGGCCCAAGACTCTCTTAACTAAGCAGCATTATCTGAGAGAAACACTTTGGTGAAGCCCGTCTAGACCGAGGAAGGAAAAGCATAAATAAGTGGCACCCAGTTGGATGAGAATGAATGCTTTAAATAGGGTTACAGAAGTAAAGACTTGGAGGCTCTAATGTTGGTGCTTGTTTTTATTACTGTTTTCTCATCCAGAATTAAACTGACAAAGGCCAAGAAAGGGATGGCATAGACTATTGACCTGAAAGTTCATCAAGTCATGTTGTGTGTCACTGGCTTTTCTGTATGATAGGATGCTATTACCAAGTCACTCTTACTGCCTTGCAGGTGGCTTGTGTTTAAGATGCACCCCCAAAGGTGCAGTTCATTGGACAGCAGAGGTTTCTGGGCCTCACCTGGGGATGCAAGGGTACGGAGCCCCTCAGCAGCTGGGGTCAAACAGGTGGAGGGCCCAGAGCTCCTACCCCCACCCAGGCCGCCCTCCCTACCTGGCAACCTTGGGCCTGGTCTTCTTGGCAGCTGTTGGTCACAGTGGTGTAGTTTCCCCTGCTGGAGTAGGCAGTTCTCACCCCGTCCTGAGTTAAAATACAAACTCATAACCACCCTCTAATCATCAAGAGCAGAGTTGGGTTTTGTTACAAGTAATGTCAAATCATCTGTGACCCAGTCCCCACCTGTTTCTCAAGTTAGTTAGTAGTCGGCTTAAACACACTTTAGAAAAACTTCAAGAGTTTTAAAGTCAGCTCCCTGCCTTGTAGTTAAGATAGACCACTACAGCAAGACAGTTAAGAGTTGGCCCACGGGCACATACAAGGTTAAGGGAAACCTGTGCGATCCCCTTCCTCCTTTCTGGCAGAAACCCCCAGATCCTCTCAGGACTGGCCCCTGGGCAGGAGACTTGCCCACAGTGGGGAAGGGGAAAGTGGGGAGCAGCTGCGTCTGCACTTGGACGCTCAGATGGTATTTTCAGCGGCCAATGGCCTGGGCTCAGATGGGGCCTGTTGATTGCAGACACTGAGAGGCAACCTCAAGGGAGCAGGAGGAGAGGCTGGGTGTTTGGTGGGGCCAGCTGTATCCACCAACGGCTCATCCAGGAGCAGGTGGATACAAGAGGATCCATGCATTGAGGCAGGTGCTGCTTTGCTGCTGGGGACCCCCTCCCTTCCTTTGTGGAACCCAAGCCCTCACGCCCTCCTGGACAGGTCCTGAGCCAGCTTCAGGACCCCAGTGGACCATCATAGTGAGCGAGGTGGTCATGCAGGGGCTGTGGCAGTGGCAGTGGCAGAGCAGCAGTGCTGACCCCGCCTCTGAGGAGCCTTGCCCGCATTTCTGGGGGACACATGCATGACATGGCTGGGATTGACCAAAACAATGATCAGCCCAAGGGGAGGATTGTTAATGAGATGATGAGACCAACGGGAAGATGGAACTTAGTATTAAATCACAAGGGCAAGCAAGACCTTTGATGGAAAATCTGGACAACGCCTTGGAGGCTTGATTTCAAACAGTGCGGTTTTCAAGGTCTGATTTCAGAGAGGAAGGCTTCTGAATACCACATCCTTCACATTGATGCAGTTCTATGGACTATAAAGATTGATTCCACACTGTTGCTGCTGTTCAGGAATTCTGGACTAGCTCGACTGAGCGATTCTGGATTGGGGGTCCTTATGACACTGCAGTCCATACGGTGTCTAGAACTGCAGTCATCGAAGGCTTCCCTGGGGCTGAAGATGGTGCGCACTCAGTTGCTGGCAAGTCAGGGCTGGGTATTCATGGGGGGCCTCATTTCCTCACTATGTGAACCTTTGCCTAAAGCTTCCAGAGTGTCACGATATGGTGGCCAACTTTCTCTCAGTGAGTGATTTAAGATATCACAAAGTGGAAGCCAGATGCCTTTCATTATCTAATCTTAGCAATCACACAACCTCATCTTTACAAGATCCAATTGGTTACAACAGGTCAACCCTGTCCACTGGGGACAACTTGGAGGCTGGCTACCACCATTTGCAAACAACACTTTGTTTAGAAAGCATTTCAGAAGTAACTATAAATATGAACAACAAAAGAATATATAGTTTGTATTAGCAACAACAGAGGGGTGAAATGACCAACCAAAGCTCACACAGCAATTATGTGCAGAAATGGGCTCAGAATCCAAGTCTCTGGAATCTAGTCCTGCATAGCATCATAATATCACAATGACATTCCAGCGTAGTAAGAATTACAGTAGCTTACACATGTATTAAGCTTGATTGCCAGGTAATCAAGGTTAACATCAACAGTACTTGGTCATTTTGGTAGTGTGTGGTCTTGATATGCTGTGATGAGAGTGCCACTTGACCTCTCTATGATCTTACTTCCCCAAACCAAAATCCTAGTCCAATTATGGGAGAAACACCAGACAAATTGCAGCTGAGGGATCTCCAGAATACCTCACGGGTACTCCTTGAAACCATCAAGTTCATCAAAAACAAAGTCTCAGAAACTTTTATAACCACGAGTAGCCAAAGGAGAGGTTATGTCTAAATGTAATATGGATGGGCTCTTGGGACAGGAAAAGGAATGAGGTAAAAACTTGGGCAGTCTGAATGAAGTATGGACTTGAGTTAATAATAATTTATCTATATTGGTTCAGGATTTATACCCCATATACCATAGTAGTGTAAGATGTAAATAACAGGAAAGCCAATGTGGGGTATATGGGAACTCTCTGCTTTCTTTGTAATTTTTCTATAAGTATAAAAGTATTCTAAAATAAAATACCTGTTAAAAGAAAACTTTATAAAACACACAAAAAAGCAGTCTTTCTAAACAAAAGATAAGGCTACCTAGGTTACTTGCCTCCTTTAAAACTGTCTATACCTTTCTTAGATCAAGAAGACAATTATTGGCGAGGGTACAGATTTGAAAGGCATAATTACTAATTGTGTTCTTAACGCATATCTCTAAGCACACTTGAAACAATTGTGTGAATTAATGCTATGCCAGGCCAAAGTGCTGGCCTCAACAAATTTCTATGAACTGATATCATATGGGTCATATTCTGGCCACAATTATGTAAAATTATAAAACAAAACAAAAAATTGGCTAGAAACTGCTGCCCCCTTCAACATACACATTTGGGCTGGACGCAGTGGCTCAAACCTGTAATCCCAACACTTTGGGAGGCTGCAGCAAGAGGATTGCCTAAGCTCAGGGGTTCGAGACCAGCCTGGGCAACTTGGTGAGACCTCATCTCTACAATAAATAAAAAAAATAAGCCGGGGGTGGTAGCATGTGCCTGTAGTTCCAGCTACTTGGAAGGCTGAGGCAGAAGGATCACCTGAGCTCAGTAGGTCAAGGCTGCGGTTGCCATGAGCATGCCACTGCACTCCTGGCTGGGCAACAGAATGAGACTCCAACTCAAAACACACACACACATTTTGAAATGTTGAAACATATATATATCAACTCGAGTTAAAAAAGAAAAAATAACAGCAAACACTATGCATGGTATTTATTAATTACCTCATGTCCCAAACACTGTCTTAGGAGTTTTGTATATTTTTTAATCCTCACAACCTTATGAGGTTGAATCTATTGCTATTCTGTTTGCAGATGAAGAAACGGGGGCCCATAGAGGATTAACAGCCTGGCCAACTTCATACAGCAGGAAAAGGGTAAAGCAGGGATTTTCATGTGGTGGCTGCCTGGCTAAAGAGTTTGTACTCTGATTCTGTTAGGCTGCCTCCCAATCTAAAGTAGAAAACACATGCAGAATGATAAAAAAATAAAATAATAAAACTTTAGATGCAGCAAAAGCAGTACTTAGAGAGAAATTTATAGTCTTATATTCATTAAAGAAGCTGAATAACTAGTTTTAAAAATTTCCAAAAAGAAAATACCTGGCCAAGATGACTTTATACAAGTGTTGTATATAACATTCTGGGCACAGACAAAGCCATTTCTACACAAGTTCTTCCAGAATACAGGAGAAAAGGGAATAGTTTCCAACTCATTGTATGCAGCCAGTACAACTCTGATACTAAAATTAGACTAGGACATTTCAAGGAAAGCAAATTACAGACTCATCTCATTAAAGAACATAGATGCAAAACTTCTAAACAAAATATACTTAACTACATCCAATCATGTATTAAATAATGATCAGTACAATTTTATCACGGAAATGCAGTGTTGATTTAGTACTAGAAAGTTATTAATGCAACTTACTACATATGTATGTGTTAAAATAGAAAAAATACTTGATACAGTTCAAAATCATTGCATGATAAAATATTCTGGCAAACTAAGAATAGAAGAAAACTTAACCTGGAGAAAGGCACCTACATGAATCTATCATAGCACATTCTCAGAGCATATGGACTACAGCTACTGCCCCTGCATGAATGGATCTCAACACCAGAATACAGAGGCAAAACACAGTGAATCACAGAAAAAATACATACTGCAAGATTCCCTTTACACAACACTCAAAAGTGGGCAAAGCTACACCCATTTCTAAGGATACAGTCACAGGTCATAAAATCATAAAGAAGAGCAAGATTTATTCCAGATTTAATGGTGGGATTGGGGTGAGTCTTGATCTCAAGGAGGGACATACAGGAGCCTGGAGGTGCTATCAGTTTCTTAACACTGACTCTAGGAACACATGAACATGTGTATCAATTTTAATTTTTTAATGATATGCAGAGACTTTATTTTTCATAATAAAAAACATGCTTCCTGACTAATCTGGGCTCAGAACATACGTGTTAGCATGTATGTTAGCATGTATCATTTTAATTTTGTAAATGATATGCAGACATTTTATATGCTCTTTTGCATATATGTTTCATAATAAAAATATTTGCTGAATAAATAAATGATCCATTTGGTCCTTGCGACAATCCTGTGAGACTCACACATCACAGCTCTCGCTGTACAGAGGATACACTTAAAGCTCATCCACAAGCCACATTCCTCGCCACTAGTCAATGGTGCCCCTTCCCAAGTCTGTGACTTTTCTACCGAATCACACTGAAGCTACCTTGCATGACTGCTTCTGCTACTGTCTTAGCTCTAGATGCAGAAACATTCTAGTGCCCAGCTGCATGTCATGGTGCAAAAGAAGTGAAGTCCTTTCAACAGAATGATCTCCTAAAGATACTCTTCTCTCCTGGAGTTCTTGGCTTTTGTGAGCTGTGTAGGTAAATGGAGTTTGCCAGAGTCACAAGCCAGGAGTAGCTTCACTGGTGTTGGAGAGATGGTCAGAGATAAGACACAGTGCCTGGAAGAGACTGGTCCTACTAGAGAGGTGGGACCCAGGAAAAGGGGGACCAGCCTAAGGGCCCAGGACAAGTCAGATCAGTTTGGGGGGAAATGGAGCACAGGGGACCAGAGAATGGGGGACTTGACTGCAGGGACAGACCCCCACAGAATAGGACCAGGGCCGGAAAGAGAGGTAAGCAGAGGGTGGCCATGAGCATACCCCTGAGCACAGAGCCACTTGGGCCTACAGTGGAGGCCTCCTGGCTTGGGTCCAGATAGGGAGGTGATTTGTGTGACCTTCTCCCCAGTCACCATGAGTCAGCAGGCTTAGACTTCGTCAGTGCTCTCAGAAGCCATGTGGCCCCAGCCTTCACTGCATAAGAGGGATCAAGGGACGCTGTTAAGACCAGCCAGCTGGTCTTGGTAGAATGGCCCAACCAGGACTGGTACTCACGTCTGCAGAGGTGGATCCCACATTTCTTTTCTATAGGTCGCCTTCGCCTCAGTTTAGACACATCATTTTGGAAACCCTAAACCATTCATTTGCAGCCTAATCTGTACTAGAGGCTGGATGGGTTTGACATCCCATAGGAAGCCATGTGGCTCGACTGGGTCTGTGAGGAAGCTGTGTTTTCACACCGTTACTAAGGAGCAAAGGGTGGTATTGGTCTCCTCCCTCCTCCCCTCTACAACTTAGTCAGGGCAAATGTATATTTATCTGCTGGGTTTGTTGGAACTGTGTATGTGATTTTATTTGTAAACAGATTTTATTTGTAAAAATAGTGTAAGCAAAGTTAGAGTTACTCCATGGAGATCCAGGTTGAAGATCTCCCTGTCCATTTCCCAAGTTTTAGTACTATTCAGGAAGTACTCTTGGAGACCTCGCTATATGCTCAGCTTCGTGGCACATGCCAAGGGGCATATACAGGGGTCATCCCATCCCTGAGGCCTGGAGCCACAAATGACTGCTGGGGTAGCTGCTTGAAAGAGGGGAGCATCTTCCCTCAGAAACAGCTCTATCGGCGACGCTCCATGTCCCTCCCATCCTGCTTAATGGCATCTTGTTTCTCGGATATCCCTGGAGAAGGATTACCACGAGACAGCACAGTCAGACCTTGGTGCCTGCAACTGGTTCACAAAGTAGGGGCGGTGTCCTTCCTATGTGTGCACGAGCAGCTCTAGCATAGATTCTGCAGATTCCCTGCACAGGGGGACGCAGGCAGTGACCTCTTCAAGGTCGTACAGAGCAGGCTGTCTCCGCAGGATGTCTTGGGTGGGGCACAGCTTGTGTAAACCCACTGGCTCCTGGACTCCCTGCTGGGCAGGTTTACTCCTGCCAGTGAGGAGGCAGGTGGAAAGTCAGATCACGGAGTCCAAGGAGGACGTGGCGGCCCCCGCCTTGTGCGGCGGGATTCTGCCCTGACTCCACCCCGGCCCTTTTCATGGACAGGATTCAATGCAGCTTGGGTGGGCCGGGATGTGGCCCAACTGCTGGTCTAGCTTGTCCCTGGCCTACCTGTCTCTCCAGAACATTCCTGGCAGTGCCTCAGTGGTCGGGGTGGCTTGACCCTAGAGCCTAGGACACAGTGGGCTCAGCAAAGGGGACACACGAGCCTGGGTCATCTAGGTCAGCCTGCATGCTGCCCCGTTCTGGCCACGCATTCTTGGTGACTGTGGGGGTCCCGGATTCCCACTGGGGAGTGACCCTCCTAGGAACAGCCACCAGGATTTGTCCCCAGAGGCACTGAGGGAGTCTTTCGGCAGAGTAGGCATGGTGCAGAGGCTTTACATTCCCCATCTCATTTAGGCCTCTAAGCAGCTGTGTGAGGACGGTGTTATCACGCCTACTAAACAGAGGACAAACCCAGGCGCAGAGCAGTCAGGTGACCTGTGCGGAGTGCGGGCTGGCGACGGGGAGAACAGGGGTGAGGGGGCGAGTCCTGGCCGATGTCGGACTGGCTGCCCCTGCCTGTTTACTTCCCACTGTCCATGTCCCGGCAACCTCCCGGGTCACCTCACCTCCACCTCTCACACCACGCCCCGGTCTCCCTCCTTCCTGATTTCTGGCAACTCGAGTCCCTCTCACCTGCCTTAAACAGTCACCCTCATGCAGGGATCTCAGACGGGATTCACATGGGGTCTGGACAGAACTCCAGAGGCCCGGGCACTCAGGGACAGCATCACGTCTACTGTGAATGTGGATAACAAACAGGAAAGGACCTGTGATGCCCCTGACAGGAGGTTACAGCTCACGACGTCATCTGTGCTCATCACAGAAGCTCGCAGCTGCTCTTACATCTCATCCTGGTGCCGTGACTATCTCACGGTGTCCTCTCTGTGCTCGTCAGAGCTTTGAAATGACAAGAGTTACTAAGCCTATCACTAGGCTAGTTATTTGATTCTTAACAAAAAGCACATACGTCAGTCATCATCTCACAAAAAAAATTTTTTTTTTTGAGTCAGGATCTCACTGTGCTGTCCAAGCTGGAGTGCAGTGGGGCATAATTAGAGCTCACTGCAGCCTCGACCTCCCGGGCTCAGGCAATCCTTCTGTCTCAGCCTCCTGAGCAGCTGGGACTACATGTGCACCCCCACACTCAGCTAATATTTTGGATTTTTGTGAAGACAAGGTCTTGCTACATTGCCCAGGCTGGTCTTATACTCCTGGGCTCAAGCATTCTTCCTTTGGCCTCCCCAAGTGCTGGGATGATAGGTGTGAGCCGCTGCACCTGGTCACAAATTTGGTTTTTTAAAATATTTGGATGAACCATTCAAAATTCCGGCATTTTCGGGGGTAATCCTGTGCATTTGATTTTATGCACTTGAAAACATTTTTCTTAGACTCCAAAAGCTTCTGCAACTTGCCAAAGGTGTCCAGGCATGAGAAATGAGAGCCACAGTCCCCGAGTCTCCGCCAGCTTTGGGGCTCTGGCCTCAGCTCACATGAGGGAGCACATGAGGCAGGAGCATCGTGTGTCTCCCAGCAGCAGGACCACGTGGCTTCTCTTCCAACATTTGAGTTGGGAAGCGGGCACCATTGTTAGTTATGCTGGGTAACAGGAGTAAACTGGAGCTGTGACCACCTCGTGTGCATAGCATGTGTCTGGAAATGGAAGGATTTGATCAGGAAAGCCAGGTAATTCAAGGCAATTTAAAAGAATCAACATAGAATCACCAGGTCTGCAAATATCCTGCTAATAAGTCTAGATTGTCTCCTAAATTGCAACCAGAAAAAAACAAGATATAACAGATATAAAATATATCAGCTTCAAAAGCAACAACTAGAGCTTATAACCCTGTAACTAACACCGACAGACGGCTCGCTGTGGACCAGGCAGGTCTCTAAACACCCCTGAGGCTGGCACTTCACGAGTGAGGAAACTGCACCTGTGCCTCCCGGCTGGAGGAGGCTGGGCAGGGATGATCCGTGCTCCGAGCACAGCACCCCATCTCTTAGACACCTCATGAGTCGAGAATGTTTGCACTCTGAGTGGAATCCCGGAAAACCACAGGCAGAATGCCTATCATCTCTCTTTCCAGCGCCATGCATGGTGGAAGCGGCTTTTCTTCTAGATGATTGGGCCCAAGTATTGGAAAGGAGTTCTCCAAAGTAGAGGGGGCGACCTGGAGGGTTTCCATGGAGCAATCAGGAGTATCCCTCTCTGCCTCCCGTGGTATGGGTGACCCTGCCTCCAGGGCGAGGCTTTTCCTTTGGCTGCAGCCCCGCCCCCATTCCATGGAGAGGCACCACAGGCGCCAGTAAGCACATGGGCTTGGGGCTCAGTTCAGGCCCCTGCGGGCCGGGTGACCATGAGTGACTCCTGGAGCCTTTTTGCACCATAAGTTTTCTCGTCTATAAATTGGAAATAAAGATACACCTCACAGATAGCGGCAAGCAGTTCATAAGGCGGGCAGAGACACAGTGGGCAGTAAGAATGCTCACCATCCTGACCCTTATGTTCTAGAATCTTCCGCTCTACCCCCGTCAACTTTCCCCACCATTCTGTCACTATCTTTGGGTAACTTTCATAACACTTGCCGCAGAGCTCATTTCGCTGACGCGGTGTAAGCTGGCAATCGGGAGGGGCCCAGCTGCGCGGGCTCCATGATGATCACACACTCGCCATCTACCCACTCCATAATAGTATTTGCACCAGAGTTCTTCATTTGCATTTTGCTGAGCAGATAGGAATTTTTATACATTCTGAGGTGTCCAGAGAGTGCCGCAGTAAGAATTGAGTTGACAAAAATAGGATGGATCATTTATCACCTTTGTAGAAACAAGATGAATTTCCGTTTTCAACTGAAATGAGAAATTACAAAAGATTGCCAGGCCAGACCGCATGAAAAATTAAAATGGTGCAGAAGAAAAACAATTCAGTACAGAAAGGAAGGCTGCAGCTCAGGAAATGTTTATACCAATAAGGAAAGGGGTTAATAAATATGTTTAAAAGACCTTCCTTTTAAAAACATCTTCCCTGCCTCTCCACTAAGAAAAAGCTCATCAAGGCCCAATACACACCTGATCAGAGCAAAAGTTTCACAGAAAAAAACTCACTGTGTGTTGCTGGGAATATAAGTTTGAACAACCTCCAAGAAAAACAGTGCGGAGCTTTCCCAAAGAGCTAAAAGTAGAACTGTCATTCACTCCAGCAACCCACTACTGAGTATTGACCCGAAGGAAAAGAAACCATTATATTTTTTAAAAGAACCTCAACTTGTATGTTTATCCCAGCACTATTCACTACAGTAGAGTCATGGAACCAACCTAAGTGTCCATCAGTGGATGATTGGATAAAGAAAATGTGAGATAGAGAGAGATAGATGATAGGTAGGTAGATGATAGATATGGGGATGCCAAAAAATGTATACACATCTGAAGTATAATGCTCGTTCAAAAGATGGTGTTCATCAAATGAAAGCTAGCGTCACCATGCTAGAGGCAGGACGGTCAAAGAAAATGGCAGAAGCACAGTTGGGCAAACGTCATACTATACATTGCTGCTTGTAATTCAATTCAACTTCAAAAATTCATGCAGAGATACCATCTCTTAAAATGTGTATACAATTTTTTGCACCCCCGTATGTATATAGGCAATGGAAGATGACTCAGCCATAAAGAGAATGAAATCATGTCTTTTGAAGCAACATGGATGGAACCGGAGGCCGGTATGTTAAGCGAAGCAACTCAAAAACAAAGTCAAATGCCGCATGTTCTCACAAGTGGGAGCTAAACAGTGTGTAAACAAGGGCGGAGAGTGGAGCAATAGACAATGGAGACTCGAAAGGGTGGGAGAGGGGAGAGGCATGAGAAGTTACCTACTAGGTACAGTGTTCACTATTCGGGTGAGGATTACACTAAAAGCCCAGAGCTTATCACTGCACAATATGCCCATGTAACAAAACTGCACTTGTAGCTCTTAAATGTACATAAATCACACACACACACACATTTATGACATGTAGAATGCACCTATGCTTTTATTCCCTTCTAATTTTGTCTTTCATGCTGGTCATGAGCATGTGATCAACTTTATAGTCTACTAGTGAATTATGATATTACTTAAATAAGCAGTGATGTCAAGAGTTCTGATAAATACATTATTAGATAAAGAATATATAAGATACTTCAGATAGGAGTTACAGCAATCTCTGAAATACAGAAAAAAATTCTGCTATGGTACTCACCTAAGATACATAAATGAAAAACAATCATATACAATTTCCATTGCTTAAATTAGCAAAAACCAAAAGTAACGATGATGTTGAATGCTGATGATGAGACAATAAATGTTTTTCTCCAATACAGTGATTTATTTGTGCCCACTTTAATCTAAAACACATTTGAGGTGGTTTTATGCACCAAAATTGCCAAATTTTGAGAAGCAATTTGGTAGCATGTTTGGAAAACCACAGAAATGTTCATATTCAGAAAGAATTTGACTTCAGAGGATTTGACCCAGCAAGGCAGCGCAAAGAAAAGGAAAAATCTCTTATGCATAACTTTTTATATCATTATTTAAATAGTGAAAAGTGAGAAGCAGCCTAAATAGCGAAAAATAGCATAATATTTAAATAAGTTATGCCACATCAACTCAAAATATTTGGTAGCCAATAAGATAATGATGATGACTCTGAAGAAACATGAGGAAATGCTCATGGTAATAGATGCAAACATTATCAAATAAAACTCTGCGACTTTCAGAAATCGCCCAGAAGCTTGGTGGCTTGAAGCAGCCACGTGTGATGAGTCCGAGCTTCCCACAGCTTCCAACAGCATAGCTGACCTGGGCCCGCAGCTTCTGGGGCCTCAGAGGGGTTGATGTCATCAGAGCCTGGTCCGGGCCCGAGGCGGCAGCTGGTGGTTGGCACTGTCGGCTGAGACCTCAGCTGGTCCTGGTGGCCAGGACACCCATATGTGGCTGATGCTTCCTTGGAACATGGGGGCTGAGCTCCCAGGGTGAGGGCTCCCAGCGAGAGCCCAGGTGGGCAGACAACGACTCATTGCCTGTCACCTGTTCTGGACATGTCATGGTGTTACTTCATTTCCATCTGTGCTCATTGAAAGAGTCACAAAGTCCCGTCGGTTGCAAGGGGAGGGAAAAGAGATGCCTTTGTGAAGGTGACAAGTTTCTGTAGGAGCACACACAACTGGAAATGCTGCCGTGGCCAGTCTTGGAAAATAGAACCTGCCTCAATCTGCGAGTGGGTCACAACCACAGAAAGATCCTCAGATTACTGGGGCTAGCATTGGAAGAAAATGTGGAAAAAACAAACACTTGGTGTTTTTTGTTTTTTTGAGGCAGGGATCTTGCTCTGTTGCCCAGGCTAGAGAGTAGTAGCATGATCATGGTTCACCACAGCCTTGACTTCCTGGGCTCAAGTGATCCTCCCACTTCAGCCTCCCAAGTAGCTTGGACTACAGGCATATGCCACCACATCTGGCTAATTTTTAATTTTTTTATAGAGACGAGTTCTCGCTATGTAGTCGAGGCTGGTCTTGAACTCCTGGACTCAAGCAATCCTCCCGCCTTACCCTCCCAAAGTGCTGGGATTAACAGGCATGAGCCGCCCAGATTCTGATGCCTTTCTTCTACCATCTCTCACCTCCACTCATCGGCTAGACTCTCCCTCTCCACCTACAGACACGCCCATGTCTTCCAAAACTCCTGATCACTCAAGTCGCCATCCAATTTCTTACTCTTCTCTGACCTCAGCAACTAATGCTTCAGAGCAGACTCTCGCTCTGGCTGTGGCCGTTTCATCACCAGCTCATGCTTCAACCCGCAGTGCACCTGACCGGTTTCTTACCCACACCACATGCATTGGTCTTCTTCAATGTCACCTCGGTCTCCTGATAGTCAGATCGACCGACCTTTCCCCGCCTTCATCCTTGCTTCCTCTCATATGGCCTGATTCAATAAGTTGGCTGCCAGTCCTCATGGCCAATTAAAACACAAGAGGCAGAGACTGGGAGAAAAGGGAGTGCCTAATTTATATAACCAGCTTATGGGGGGTTGGGCAGCATCATTGCCCAAAAGCCCACTCAGAAGAACACAGACTCACGCCAGTATTTATACCCAAATTCACAGCCCTTCACCCACCCCGAGTTTGAAGCCTATGTGCAGTTCTAACATGACTCAAGATTTAGATGAACAGTTTTTGATACGAGATCACTGACATGACACAAAGTCTCCTAGTCATGCTGACATTTTAGGTAACATTTTGGAATTTACAATATGCTCTTGCACAGTATTTTTTTTTTTTTTTTGAGGAAAGGGCAGATAGTTGCAACATTTGAAATGAAAGTCACAACTTTTAAAACGATAGCTTTAGGGAAACCCTCTTTCGGGCCCCCTCCCTTAGGAGCGTTTCTGTCTTCTTAATAAACTACTGCTCATAAAAAATAATAAAACGATAGCTTTAAATTGTTTTTAAAACATAACTGGGACAATCTCCTCTTCCCAAGCCCTGGCCCATCACAGTCCAGTGTCCTTGTGTTCACAGATGGAGGGAGGTGGGTAGCGCCCACTCCAGGCCATCAGACACACTCCTGCCAGCCTTGGACCGCTCTCCTTGTCACGAGGGGGTCTGGCTTGCCAGCTACTTCTTCTGGACCAGCAGTGGCTTCCTAGGTCGGACTGGCCAGTCAGACAAGGCCATGCCAGGAGAGTAGAAGGGGGCAAACAGGAAAGATGTGCAATTTTGAATTTAAGCCGCTTTTCCGTTTGTGGCCCGACTCAGCTACAAAAGAATACAAGCTTTGAAGACTATTCTAAATACCTATTCTAACAGAACCAAAATGGCCTTTCTTCAGCCTGTAACTCTCGAAGCTTTAAGCCGTGCTGCTCGCCGTGGTCTTCTGACCGTCTCGTCTCACGTGCCCTCAGCTCTGCCCACAGCTCTGGCCCCTTTTCTGCTTCTCGCTCTTTCGATCTCTGGCTCCTGCAGCCTGAAGCTCTCCTCCCACTCATGTTCCTTAGCTGAGCCCATCTACTCCCACAGCGTCTACCACCTCTACCATGAAGCTGGACACGGAAGTCACACTATATCTTGGATGCTGTGAGGAATCATCTAGACATGGACTGTTTCCCCTGTGCCTGGCTTCTTCCTGCCCCTCCCTCAGGGTGTGGCCTCTGGCCAAGGCTGGTCTCTGAAACATGTGCATATTCCCAGCCATGAGTCAGGGGTACAGATGACCAAGCAAAGCTGAAAACCGTGTCATTCTTAGTGTCATTGAAAACACCATGCAGGAATGATTAACTTGAAGGCTTTGATTATGAAACTCATGGCTAAACTACCCCAAAGTGCAGATTCTTCCCTGACCAGCCACCAATGACCCATGTCTCTCCCTGCGGGACTGCTGGGTGACTTTTTGAGGACAGGTAAACATGACACGTGAGACCTCTCAGATTTGGAGCTACCGTGTCCCAGATGTGAAGAATTAAAAGTGCAGTTTTAAAATACAGTCTATAACTAGTGATGTCCAATCAGGCGGCGTGACCGTGGAAATCCCCAGTCATCCCAGTCTTTCTTGGATCCATTGCTCAGTCGTTTAGCTGGTGGGCCAAGACATAGGAAAAGCCCTCCAGCCATAGGTTTGCTGGCCTGATGCTCCCAAAGGGGCCCTAACTCTCCTGTGCCACAGCTTCTTCACCTTGTGTCTCTGTGGCCTCCAATCGTGAATCCTTGCTGTCTGGCTTGGGCCTGGGGAGGTCCTGGGATGAGGGAGCCCATCCTCACTGTCCCTGATAGCATGATCCTCAGCCCCCAGCCCACCCTTCACTCCCAGTCTCCCCTTTTCTCCTTTGAAGGAGTGAGCTTTCTTCTGCTTCCCTGTTGCCACGGCTGACCCTGGTCACATTTCCAGTGGGGCCCAAGACAGTGCAGAGACCTTGCAGGTGATGAGCTCAGAGGAGAAGGGACATTGGAGGAAGTCAGCAACGTCTCTTGGGGCCATGTCCTGGCTTGAAGACCCCTGTCCCACCACCTCATCCTGTTGCGAACGTCAAAAACTGAACACCAACGGGCCTTATTCTAGGCAATCCTTCCCTAGCAAGTTCTAATCTCTTCCCAGATGTATGGCTGGCTGGGGCAGGTGATGGGTGCTGGTCACACACTCCAAAGACCAGAGAGAAAGTCGCGTGCAGCTCCCCGTGGTTCCTCCATCACCGTCTTGGGTCTCCATCCACCCAGCGGCTCTTCATGTCTGAGTGCCCGGCAGACATCTGCAAAGATCCCTAAACCCAACCACCCTGTCTTCTCTCTAAAACCTGATCCTCTTCCTGTGTTTGTGACACCGTTTAAGGGAAGGAGATGGGTGAGAGGACTCCAAGACTGGGTGTTTCTCGGATCCCAGAGCACACCCATTTATTCCCAGAGATTCCAAATGGCACTCTGGAGTGTGCATCACTAACAAGCAGGCCGGATGCTTCCCGCTCTGATGGAAGAGGCCTGGGAAACACTTTGGAAAATGTGCTCCGAGCTCTGCAGAGCAGAAACCAAACCTGGAGGGGAGGGGAGAGTGGACCCTGACCGTGGACGCCCTGTGCCTCCCACCATCTCACTCCATGACGTCACCTGACCAAGTGCCCAGGAGAGAAGGCTGGGAGTCTTCTCCTTCTCTCTCACTGCCCCTCCCTTTACAGTTGGCAGGCCTCCCTGCCTTTGGGGAGGCTCTTGACTCTCCCCCCGCCATTTCCTCTCCCACCACCTGGTTGAGACTGGCATCCCTTCCATGGGGAGCAACACTGTCTCAGTGGCCCCGCCAGCTCCCCAGATCATAACACTCCTGTTTCACAGCCCACCACGGCTGCAGTGTCCTTGGGCCCTTACCCTTCTCCACTAGGCCAGACCCTTTCCCACAGAACTGGCCTCCAGCCACACTATGGATTGCCACGGCCCCACCATGCCAGGGCCCCCCGGTCCAGGGGCCAGGGGCATCTGCAAGGATGCTCCAGGGAGGAGTGTCTGGGCCCACCCGCAGTGGCACACCTTTCCTCTCCTCCCACCTGTTCCTTGCCCCGTCCCGAGGTCCTCCTGCTCAGCGGGCAGTGGAGGTTTGCTCCTCCCTTCTAAGGGATGATCTCAAAGCCGCAGTTCCCAGAAGCCACAGAAGGGCCTGGACTGATTTGGCCTCTGAGGTACCCAGAGTCAGTGGCCAGCTCTGGCCTTCTTACCCTGACACCCTGGTGATCTCGGCAAGACCCTTTGCCTCTCAGGGTCCAAGTGTCTTCATCTGAAAACAGAGAGTGGTCGGGAGAGATGATGGGACCAGGGACCCATATGGTTTCTTACCAGACCATCCCTCTGAGATTCGGGCTTGATTTAGATGCTGGCCCAGAAAAGGCTCTGCTTCCACCCTCAGGAAGTGGCCGCTCAAGACACTTCTCCAGTGCCCAGCTATGCACATGACTGTGGAAGACCTGGGGCTGCTTCCTTCTCCATCCCCCGAGGGGTAGGAAGGCCACAGAGGAGGAGTCTCTGGGAGCAGGGACCCTGCTCAGAGATGAGACCGAGGAAGGTTCCACCAGTGTCTCCTGGACCCCTGGGTCTGTGGGGACCCGCTCAGAGGTGGGAAAGAGGAAGTTCCCACCAGCTTTCCCTGGACCTCGGTCTGTGAGGTCCTGCTCAGAGATGGGACAGAGGAGGGTCCCACCAGCTTTTCCCTGGTCCTCAGTCTTTGCTCTGATTGTCATGGAAATTTACACTCTGGAGGAATGAGTTTTTCCTAAGACTTTTGTACTTCTACTCCCCCAACTCCCGCCCCAGGTTCCAGAGGAAAAGTTCCTTTGGAAAATTCCAGCTCAGCCCCAGCTGACCAAAAGGGAAAAGACATTTTTCCATAAGGGGCTCCAGGATGGTTGAGAGCCACTTATCTGAATGCTGCAAAGAATCAGGAGCTGGGCTGGATAGAAAGGGAATTCCCAGCAGGGCTGCCGCTCAAGTCAGGGCCAAGGTCAGCCGAGGTCAAGGTCGACTGATGCCAAGGTCAGCCAGAGCCAAGATCAGCTGGGCCACAGCTGTGGCCAAGGTTGGTCAGGGCCAAGGTCAGCAGGAGCCAAGGTCACCCAGAGCCAAGGTCAGTCAGAGCCAAGGTCAGCTGGGCCAAAGTCATCCAGGGCCAAAGTCAGCCAGTGCCAAGGTTAGCTGAGCCGAGGGCAGCCAGGACCAAGATCAACTGGAGCCAAGGGCAGCCTGGCAATGACCCCTCATCATCCCCTCGGCCTGGACTGGGATGGATTTTTCACTCTCTGACTTCTCCTAGAACTCAGCACTTGAGTTTCACCTGAGCTCTAATTGTCTAACATATTAAATCAACGATAGGACAAATGCATTTAGCCTCCTCCCAGAGGAGAACCCTCTGTAGAGCCAGCTGAGAACCCAGCATGGTCTCCTCCCCTCCACACTGAGAACCTCCCAGTTTGTTACCCCTTTGCTCTGGAAGTATTCGGTGCTTTTAGGAATTGGAATATAATTCACTCAACTCCTTTAACATAAATTCCCCATTTTAAGGTGTACAATTCAGTGGCATTTAGGATACTCACTTATCCCATGACTTCCCGTCCCAGGGGTGCCTCGGGGGAGAGGAAGGGGCTAGGGCAGGACGTTCCCCGTGTTACGGGCACCCCAAGACTGAGGTCCTCCCAGCCTGCTCCAGCCCACTGGCACAGCCACATCCCTTTCTGGAATCTCTGGGAAATCCTGTCCGTGAAACTGGAATGCTGCTGTGGAATGGGGCAGCCGAGCTCTGATGCCTTCCACATATCGGAGCCTCTTCACCAGCAGCACAAGGTTCAGCACCAGGCTGGACTGGAACAGGGACAAGAGAGTCCTGGGAGCTGCCAGAGCCTTCAGAACCCCTAGGCCCAGCTCCCTCTCCCTCCAGATGAGGAAACACGCCCAGAGACTCCAAGGTGGCACTGTCCCACAATAGCAGATCGAGACAGAGCCTAGCTCTTTTGGCTCCTGGGCCAATGTGTCCCCACCAGGTGATTCACACAATAGCTAGGGATGGAGCACACCCCACTCTCCACAGGGCTGACCTGGAGAGGGACACACAGACCAGGAAAGGCCCAATGAGGAGCCAAGTCTGGGGGTCTGGCTTGGAGAAGGAATATGGGAAAGATGCTCCTCCGGGCTTGGCTGCCTACCTGGGGGCAGCCGCAGGAAGTCTTATGTGTGTCCCACTCCCATGGAAGGATGCCTTTCCCCTTCAAGTTTCTCGCCCTGCACCATGATTGCTCATCCTCCTTCCTGCTGCCTCCACTTCCCCTTTCTATAGGGTGAGCCCAAGAGACGCCATGCTCCTCATTTGCTAGCTTCCCGCTTCCTGGTCCCAAACTTGAACGTGTCTCAGGCCCACCGGGGTGCTTGAGGAAGACACATACTCCCTCTTACCTCCACAGAGCTCCCACTGGATCTGCGGGGGTAAGGGAACCTGCACCCTCAGCGGGCTTTGCAGGAGGCACCAACGCAGGCCGTGTGCCCACGTCATTGGCAAAACACTCTTTGCGTCTTCCCTCCAGAGGGGACTCCCTCTGCTCCAGCCCACCCTGGCAGCCAGTCTTCTTACATGGCTGCCTGTGGCGACCCTGGTGGGAGGCAGACCCGTGCATTCTGAGCTCTCATGAACCCATGAACCTGGCCTGGATCCGTTCGGGGCTTGGGACCCTAGAGGACGAGGTGAATGCAAAGCCAGTGGTCACACGTTGCTCTCAGGAATGCCACGTGGTGGCACTGTTGGTCTGTGTCCTTTCCTGGTCCGCCTCTGCATCCTGCGAGCTCCCACCTCTACGTTGGTGGCTTAGGAGGGGCTTTGTTTTGATCTGCTCAGCATCCTCAGCCAGCCTTTGATTCGGGTAGACAGTGACCCAGTGAGCAGCAAGTTGCCTGGAAAGGGGCTGTTTCTTCTCCTCATCACCCTGGCCTGAGGAGGTGAGACACAGACGGGGATCCCAGGCTCCACGTTTTCTTGCCTCCTGTTCAGTCCCTGCATGCACGTGGACAAACCCGGGAGGATCTCAGACCTCCGCCTGCACCGGGAAGGAAAGCACTGAGCCCTTGCCGCTGGACAGGACGCAGTGGTTCCACTCTACAGCCAGGGTGGAGCCGACTAGAGCAGAAATGGGTGGAAAGGGGACAAGGACCCTCAAGTGATGAATGGACAATCGGCAGCCTCAGTTGATGGGGCAGCACTGATGGCACAGGAGAAAGCGGGGCCAGAGCCCACACCTCCTTCAGTTTCCTGAGGATACCACTGTCCTTCCTGCTTGAGAGACTACCCTAGCTCCAGGAGACGCCAGGGTGTGCCCTGACGCCACATGGGACATGCCCACAGATGGCGTCCTGGGGTGTGTCCTGATGCTGTGCATAACATGCACAAAGATGGTGTCCTGAGGAAGTGCTGTGTGGTCACCACTCACATGCCTGTTCCGTCCTGTGGCCCAGCCTCTCTGTGGGCACCACTCACATGCCGTTCCCTCATGCACTGTCTCAGCAAGTGTTGACCAACCCCTGCGCTGGGACCAGTTGCCGTCTAGACACAGGAGGTCACTGCAGGGGCTGACAATGGGTCATTGCCCTCATCATGCTGATGTCCTAGCAAAGGGAGATAAATAATAAGCAAACAAGTGAATGGACAACTCAGGTGGCAAGGAGAGCCAGGGTGGAAGGAGATGTGGGGTGACTTGTATGGCCGGGGCACAGTTTAGTGGGTGGGATTTGTCTCCAGGAACCCTGACTGTGTCCTTCCCCAGAGCACCCAGCAGGGGTGCAGGAGGGGATTGAGTCCAGCAGGAGGAAGATTGAGCAACAAGCACCTGGGAAGTGCTGATGTGTCAGTCCACAGGGCCAAGGATCAGGGACCTCTGAGGGCACCAGCCTCTGACTGCAGCTGGCGTGCCGGGAAGGTTGGAGGTGGGAGTGTCTACCTTTTCCCTGAGGCACAGACACCCCAGCTTAAAGGAACCAACCCCCCCTTACAGATGAAAGGATGGGAACTGGACAGATGGAGCGGCTTCTCTGACCCCCCTTCTCACCATCAGGCATTGTCTGTCCACACCCCCTGCCCCAGATCCTCTTGCTTTCTGGAAAAGGGAGGAAGTGTGTGGAAAACACGGACAGTAACTGCTATCGAACTAGATTTCTTCTTCCCCCGTACATGGCTGTGCTGTATCAACTTGGGAGAGGAGATTTCTAAGGTCTCTCTGAACTCAATTAATGTTGATGCTGTAGCCAATAAAAGGCAGCAGGACCATCGGCATGTGGGAGCTCTAGCAGGGTCGTAGTAGTCACAACGGCCACCATAGACCGGATGCTCAGCAGGTGACCAAGAACTGTGCAGGAGCGATTTCATACTTTTACAAGCAGCCTTCCTGGTGGCTCACTGGTGAGGAAATTGAGGTTCAGGGAGATTGAGTGACTCACCCAAGGTGGCGTGCTGTAAGCAGTGGAGCTGAGGTCTGGACACGACCTCTTCCACTCCAAAAGCTTCATCTTCTTCCTGCTCCAGGACCTGGGGAAAGTCCTAGAAGAAGGGAGAGTTGGAACAAACCTTCAGTCTTCACTCAGGAACCCAAGCTCTGAGACCACCTGGTCCCAGTCCCCCGTAAGTCATGCACTTGGGCTCTGGCCATGCCTCCCTTAGGATGACCCTGACTCCCTACTTGGGAGTGACCACTGAAGTGAGTCCAGCAGAGGAAGACGTCAGCAAACTCACCATCCAGGTACACGGTGAACTGCTGGGTGCCCAGACCCAAGAGGCATCTGCGTGTCTCTTTGGGGGAAGCTCTGTGAGTCGGTCAGCAGCTCCTCCCGGGGCCCTGCCCGGCTCCAGGCAGGAGACATTTGCACTCACACATGGACAGTGTCTTCAGAAGCCGCTTCCTGCCTGTTCCTCCCACCCATTCCTCACAGCCTCGAAGCAGCCTCAATACCACAGTGAGTATCTGGTGAAGGAGCGATAAATGAATCAGAGAAAGAAAGAAAAGAGACCGAAAAGGAGATTCGAGAATGGGAACGGAAAGCAGGTGTCCCCTAAGGATGCATGAGCTATCGAACGTCTGTTTTCCAGTCCCCTCCTGGGCCCTCTTATTTTTTTAAAAAACGAAAGAAGAAAATGGAAAAACTGACAATAATGTCTGTTGCCTTTCTAGCTTCCTGGTCCCCATACACAGCTGTGCTCGAACCACGTGGGAGAGATGTCGCTAAAGTCTCTACATGGTCTGCTCATTTTGATGCAGGTACGTGTAGCTGAACCGCTGAGCCCTCGACTCACAGAGGGTGTCCCCAGTGCATCCACCTTCCTTCACCCTATGCTCTGGGGTTACCACTATTTTTTGTTTTTATTTATACTCTTTACATACTAAATCAGTCTGATTTATACTCCTTATATATTAAATATTAGGGTATTAACCAAGTTGAAGGTGATGGGGATCTTCTTCCATGGCCAGTTTCAATAAACAAGGTCAAAAAAAATCATAGTAATTTAAAGCTAGAAGGGACCTTTGGGGTCATGAATCATTTTATAATTGCAGACTGAGACACAGAAATATTAACTGACTTGCTCAGGGACACTAGCAAGTTATTAGCAGGACCAGGACCAGAACACAGCTTGTCTTATCTTCATTTTACCATTTGGACTTACTTGGAGAAAAGGTCTAAGAGGTTGTCAGTCAATCAATGAATCAAATGTTTATGGGTGACCACAATCCATCCCCATCCCCCAGGAAGAGCAGAGGCTACACTGCTGAATCACTTTCACGTGAAGGATATAGGGTGCCGTGCAGAGAGCACTGACATTACTATAATGCTCATTTCAGGGCTTGTAGCAATTCTGAAGTTATGAATTAGAATGGCTTTACCAGACATCGTAAAATCACAAACTGGAGGATGATTGGATGCTTGTAGGTCAAGCCAAGGGATATGGATATAAGAACCATAAGGAGTGCCCTATGTGATAGGAAACAACTTAGAAGAGGAGAGGGCGTGGGTGTAAACATCTCAACTGTCCATCAGCTTTGACCATGAACACTTAGCCAAAGAAGATTCTGGCACAGAGATTTTGTGTAGAGCAAACCTGGACTCCTAAGGCTGACCAGTCCTGGAAATGGCAGATCTGAACACAGAGATGGACCTTCTGTTCCTGTGGCTTGGAGGAGGGCAGGTGTCTGCAGGATAGCCCTCCAGACTCAGGGAAGGTCATCCTGCAGCTTGTCCCTCTGGTGGATGCTGCATGCCCAAAGCTCAGCATACAGGAAATGAATAGAAATGGAGGAAAACGGAGACCTCAGATCACAGGACTCTGACATACAGTTTCAAACCACTGACTTGATGAAACACAGATGCCTGCTTTGCCACAGATGTCCCAGCAGGTGCCCCCCTTGGGGTTCCAGGAGGGGGCTCCTTTGTGCATTCACAGGTGTGCTGGGTTTCTGCTTCTGTTGTTACGATGGCTTCCACAGCTAAGTGCCAACCATCCATTGCTGCAGTGCTGCACATACACCACAACTTGCATTTTGCAGAAGAAGAAACAGATTGTTCTAACTCCAAGGTTCTGTCTTTTCCACTCAGCCCTGCACAGCCCAGACCATTGCTGAATATTTTGTGAGTTTCCACAGTGAATACAAAGTCTGAATAGCTGAAGATGGTGTAAGGGATACAAAATCAGTTCTTTAAGGAGAAAGACGCTCGTAGACGACCTGGATGGGTCATGTAGGAAGGAAAAGTCTCTGCGTTTTTGGACTAAGTACAAAACTGCCATGAGCTCGCAGGAGAACTGAGGAGCTCTGGGTGTGGTTGGTAGCCTGGGTCTGGGCCTATATGGGGAAGATGTCCCTTTCTTATAAACAGGGCTCATAAAAGACCAGAAGTCACCCTGAAGAGTCACTGTCTCTACCTTTGGCCATTCGTGGTCAACAGACCTCCGGAGAAGATTGCAAATTTTGTGGTTGATTGATTGTCAATCCATGGGTCCTCATTGGTATCTTTGAGAGTGGCTCCTGCCTTCTCAAGGGGAAGCGGACCAGTATTCCAGGTAGGTCACTTTCCCTGAGGACAGTTCAAACTCTCAAGAAATCAGGCATCTGGGAGAACTCAGAGACCGTGCAGGAGCGACTGACCAGGGGCACCACAGGCCAGAGCAGCCCGTGTTAGAGAACCATGGCCTGAGGTGGGACCGTGTCCAATATGGGGTACAGCTTCTGCAGCACAAGTAACTAGGTCAAAAGCTCTTCTAAGTGGGGGAGCTGCGGTCTGTCCAGTGGAAGTTGGTCCCGGAATGCAGGGGAGCCCTGAGCCCAGAATCAGGCTTGCCCCAGGTGGTCTGCTTCACACATCAGTGACCCTGGCAGCGAGTATGGCCATGGCCATGGCACGGAGCAAGGGGTCCTAGTGCACAGCCACCCCTAAACACAGACACTGGGCTTGACCCCTGAACACAGTTGTGTGTGCCTGGATTTCCTGGGGCAACAAATGCTCCTTCATTCCCCGTGAGGCCCATCTCTGTGTCTTTGTCTGGATCAGCTACGATTCACACCGGGCAAGGCTGAGCCCTTCCACTACTGAAGAGAGGACATGGATCCCTTCCACCTGCCTGCCTGCCCCTCCACCTGGCCTCTGGGCCTCATGTGTCACAGCCAGTCCTGCCCCCACCGGCTCCTTCTCCAGCTCTCCTGGTCTGCTTGAATGACCCAGACCTAGCTCATCAGCAGGTTACGGTGGTCCCACTTTGAGGCTGTTTTTGTCGTCTCTGCTGCTGTGCACCGGCTCCTTGCTGCTGCCATCTCCACCCGGAGGATGAAACAGCCCCTGACGCCTCCGGCTGCCCTTGCCTCCTGGAGTCTACCCTCCACACACGGCCAGAGCGATCCCTGCTGTCCACCATCGCATGTACAGTGGTATCAGGGCCCCAGCTCAGCCAAGGGCTGGACTGATCACCCCAGGGCTCCAACCTCTCCTGCTCCTCACTCTCACAGCCAGCCTCACAGCTCTCCTCCTGGGATGCTCACTCCGTTTCAGGGCTCTTCAGCTGTCCTCCCACAGTGTGAGGACAGGCTTTCTCCAGAAGTCTCCAGGACTGACCCTCACTCTATTCAGGTCTTGGGTCAGATGTCACCGCTCCAGAGAGCCTCTCCATGGCCTGGGGGAGGCCAGCCCTCCCACCTGTCTTGCCACTCCCCTCTGCTGTTTCCTCTCAGCACTTTTCACCACTTGAGGTCGTTTTATAATTTCTCCCTGGTTTGTGGAGGGCCTGTCTCCTCCACTGGAAAGCCCCGAAAGCAGCGGCATTATCAGCTTCTGGACACTGCGGGACCCAGGAGGACGCACACAGCCTGCTTGTTGAACACGTCGGATGCATGAGGAGCAGAAGCCCATTTCTCTCCATGAGACTTCAACAGGTTCCAAAGAAATTGAGGCTTTCTGGAAAGAAAAAGTCCCAGCCACGCTTTGCCCTGCTCAGCTGCAGGGCCAGATGTGTGCTCACGACCTCCTTCCTCTCCTCAGATCCCTTGAAAGCAGACCCCCCAGGAGCTCCCTGAGCAGCCTGTCCCTGCCTCCTCCCACCTTCTCCCCGTTCTCCCTCTCACCTGCCACCCTGGAGCAGCCGGTCCCCTCTACCACCCACAGCTCAGCATGTTTGCACTTCATGGTTTGGTCAGGTCAAAGCCAACCCCAAGTGTGCCTCCAACCTGGGCAGCCTTGTTCTAAACGAAAATTGCAAGAATGAGGAAGAGACTAGGATAACAAAGTGACAGGCGGGACAGAGTGGAGTCTCTCAGGATGTCTCATCTCTCCAGCAGCTGCAGTGAGGCACCCTCACTGCCCTCCCTGGGGCTCCTGGCAGTCTCTCAGCTCTCCAGGGCTCCTGTTTGGGACTCTGGTCCCTTTTTGATAAAGGGATGATGATGATGGTGGTGATGATGATGCCGCCCATGATGAAGGCAGAGTCATCAACGATGCCACAGTCTCCTTCTTCAAGTGACTCCCAGGGACACTGAGCGAATCCAGCAAGGGAGCGCTGTATAAAGCCCCTGGCTCTGGGGTGGAATCTCTCCTAAAATATGAAGGGTCATCACCTGTCTCCTTGTGGGATCCATGAGGCAGCAGAGGCGGAGGTGCTGACTGACTTGCCTGCAGCCGTGGAGCGACCGAGGGCTGAAACAGGCTCTGAGCCTCCAGGGCCGCACCCAGCCGCACCACCAGGAGCCAGTCCTCTCTGGCAGGAAGTCCATCCCCACAAAGCGCGCGGGCTCACTCCGCCGTGCGGGCAATCCCCCAAGGTGGCGGAGGCTGCGCACACACCCCATTGGCCCAAGTCTGTTGCTTGAGGGCCTGCTGCGTTTGCCCCAAATGCTCATCCTCTTCTTCTGCACTCCTGCCCCCTCCTACACTTTCTTTCCTTTTTAAAAATTTAACTCCTGGGCTGAGAGTCCTCCCGCCTCAGCCTCACAAAATTCTGGGATTATAGGCGTGAGCCGCCACCCCTGGCCTCACTCCTACTCCTTTCAAATCCAAGTCCCTCCTCCAAGTTTTAAAATGACGACTGTGAATTTAGGCATCCAGGTCTCTAGCCATACCAATCCAAGACACGAGAGAGGTCTCACTGCCTTCTATCTTATTGGAAAAGTTTTTCTGAAAACTTTTCAGCAGCTTCAAAACTCAGCTCTAGATTGAAGAGAAGACAGCCCGGCCCAGCCCAAACCCGAGGACATCGTGCCACACACCACCAGGTGCCTTAGCTCCCAGGTCAGCACCCCTCCCTCATCAGTGTCCCTGGGACAGTGAGTGGCTGCTGTGAGTGGCTGACTAGGCCAGCAGCTGAAAGCCCTGGCTCTTCATTTGTGAAATCTCCTCCTGGCAGGGTATGTGGAGCCGTTTAACCGATGACATCGCATGGCTTAACCTTCACAAAGCCAGTAACAAATGGCATTCCTGGAAAATCTATATTTCACTAGTCACATGATTTACATTTTTCACGTATTAATCCTATTAGACGCTTCCCTCCAGGAGAAGAATAAAGGTAGAACAAAACAAGCAAGACAAATAGGCAAGTCTGGAAAAACCCCACTCCATACAAAGACCTGTTGCTTCCCTCAGGCAGGGCGTACAGATCACCTGTATGCAGTCGGGGCGTGTGATTTGGTACAGATAGGGAACATCTGCTACCCAGAGGGTCTTGTGAACATTCCGGAGGGTCCCAGAGATGCCAGCTTCAAGGAAGCTGCAGCCAAGTATGTATGCATTACGGGGTCCAGTAATATCAAACTCAACAAAGGGTACTGAGAGCACAAAACATGGCTGGAAAACAGAGCAGTGGAAGAACCAGCCAGCAGGGGCTGCTCAGTTGACTGGCTAGTGTCGTGAATGGCACGGGCCAAGTGTTCACCTGGATGCATCAGCAACATGGCGGATGCCACCGCCGTCCTGTCAGCCTAGTGCCCAACAAACAGAAAGCTCGGGGTTAGTGCTGGGCCCTGAAGAAAACTCAGGGTTAGTACTGGGCCCTGAAGAAAGCTCGGGGCTAGTGCTGGGCCCCAAAGATAGACCAGGGTTAGTGGGCCCCAAAGAAAGCTCCGGGTTAGTGCTGTGCCCAAGGTCATCATTGGTGTTCCACCATCTGCCAGGGAAGATGCTACTCACCCTTTGGGGACCGGCTGTCACTGCCTCTTCTGCTGATGCGTCTTTGCATCTGTGCCTTCTCCAAATGCCTGCAGTTTTTTGGGTTTTTTTTTAGTCAGGGTCTCATTCTATTGCCTAGGTTGAAGTACAGTGGCATGATCGCGGCTACCACAGCCTCAATCTGCTGGGCTAAAGCGATCCTTCCTCCTCAGCCTTTCAAGTAGCTGGAACTACAGGCATGTGCCACCACGCCCAGCTATTTTTTTTTTTTAACATAGAGACGAGGTCTCACTAACTTGCCCAAGCTAGTCTTGAGCCCCCATACTCAGGCAATCCTCCTCCTGCCTTGGCCTCCCAAAGTGCTGGGATAACAGGCATAAGCCCTGCGCCCAGCCTCAGCCCTACTTCTCTTTCCCGTGTTTGTTGGTCTTGGGCCTCTCTGGTGTCCCTTGTTGAATTGTTTACTCCACAAGATATGATTCTTTTCCACCTTTTACATTACTGCACAGTGTCCTCCCATGGTGACTTGCATCTAGTAGGGGCCCTGGAAATAAGTGACACAATCCCAGAATCAACCATCTCCATATGCTCTTGTTTGCTGGGAGTTTAATCTCTGTGTCCTTTGGAGACGGGAGAAGGAGACCATGACCCAGATGTGCAGAAAGCAAGGGAGATTCTTCTCCTCGCGTGCCTTTGTGCTTTAGCCTTCTTGAATTTTGAGATGGCAAAAAGGTCTTGGTCAAGACAAAACAATCAAGGCAGGACTTGGTGGCTCACACCTGTAATCCCAGCACTTTGGGAGGCTGAGGCAGGAGAATTGCTTGAGCCCAGGAGTTTGAGACCAGCCTGGGCAACATAGTGACACTTCATCTCTACAAAAACATTTTAAAAATTAGCTGGGTGTGGTGGCACATGCCTGTCATCCCAGCTACTCAGGAGCCTGAGGCAGGAGGATTGCCTGAGCGCAAGAGTTCGAGATTGCAGTGAGCCCTGATCGTGTCACTGCACTCTAGCCTGGGCCTCCAAGTGAGACCCCAACTCAAAAAAATGAAAGAAAGAGAAACAATCAAGAAACATATAAGATGGAGACATAAGTTTCCAAAGTTATAATTTTTTCACACCTAAGATGAATAATAATTTCTATTCTAGCTGCCTCACAGGGCTCTCATGAGGTTCAGATAACATACAGTGCATCTGAAAACTCCTTTCTAGCTGGGAAGGTGATGTGGGGGGGGTGTTGCTCACCCTTTAATCTTTCTAGTCTCCAGGTGAAGAAGACTTCCCAAAGACAAGTGGGAGCTCATGTCTCTCTCTCAGCTGCCTCAGGTGCCCATGACGATTAAATGCCACAGGGGAGTCTGGTCGAATTCACACAAACAGTGGCACAAAATAATTTGTCAATGCTCTAGCACTGCCAAGGACAAGCCATGTTCTCCTCCACCCCCAGGACACAATGAGACACTGAGTCACACAAGAACACAAATGCCAGCCGGGCTTGGTGGCTCAGCCTGTAATCCCGTGCCTTTGGGAGGTTGAGGTGAGTGGATTGCCTGAGCCCGTGGGGTCGAGACCC
>NW_007098479.1:67563-71941 GCF_000164805.1 Carlito syrichta | reverse complement strand
GCACTCCAGTCTGGGCAACAGAGTGAGACTCCAACTCAAAAAAAAAAAAGAACACAAATGCCATCAGGGCAAGATCTTTCCTTCCTGGGCCCCAATGTCTGCTCACCCATGCCTCCAAGGCCCACTCACAGGAGGTGTGGCTGGTCCTGGGGTGGCAGAACACAACGGCCCCCAGAGTGGACATGGGAGCGCTGCCCAGACCCTCCATCCGGCGCCCCCAGATGCTGGGAGTGACAGCGGCTGACAGCTCCCCACTGAGTCCCACAAAGGCCTGGCTCCCTTGGCTCAGGGTGGGACAACTCTGGGGTGTCCCTGCACCAGCGCTACCCAAGGACTAGCAGAGATCTCTGGCCATTTCATAGCTGCCCATCCCCGTGCCCCATCCTGTGTCCTCTGCCCCCACGGGAGTTGTTAGAGACGTGGTCTCACTAACTTGCCCAGGCTGGTCTTGAACCCCCAGACTCAGGCAATCCTCCTCCTGCCTTGGCCTCCCACGGCTTAATGAAGCTCATGATGCTGCCCTCTGAGGACCTCCCCCTGGAGCCCCTCTCCCACAGGGTTGCTCTGTGGGGGCCTCCTGGTCTGGAGGGATATCGACCCTCTGAGCTCCTGGTTCTCCGTGGGTCCCCAAGCCAGGAGCTCCAGTCGAACTCAGCATTATCCCCCATCCCAGTGTGCCATGCCAGCTTCATTCTCCAGATGCATGGGGAGGATGGAGTGAGCAGCCTTAGGGGGACATGCAGCACACTCAGAAGTCCATCCATGCAACATAGGATAGAGAAGAAACATGCTGCTTCCCTACAAAAGTCCTCCCAACATGTCCATGTTGTTCTCTTCTTTGTCTTCCTGCCTGGAACAGGGATGGGAGGCAGATGGCCAGGAGGAAACCCATGTGCCAAGTGTGCTCATCACCCTTCGCAGCATTGAAGCATCACTCCAGACTCTGGAGTCTTAACACAAACACTTATTATCCCACAGTTTCTGCAGTTGGGAATCATGGTGGGGGGTGGCAGACTTCTGATGTTGTCCCTTGGTCACACTTGGTGCCACATGGGAGGACGTTACTCCAGGGTGTAAATACCAAGAGGGTCAGTCCTCCCTGGGCCCCGGGACTCACGTCCTTCCCACATGCAAAACAGAGTCACTTTTTCTCATGGTCCTCAACAGTCTCAGCCTATGACAACACTCGTGCAATTTGGCATCTTATCATCTCAGTTGGGTCCCAGTGTGGACGCAGATCCTCAGCTGTGGCTTCTCAGCACCATGCCCACCCAGCCCACAGTCCTCCATAGACAGGTATTTTGCTTTCATGACTTACTCATGGGCAGTGTCGAAGAGAAGGAAAAAGAGGAATGACCCGGCCACTTACTGTTGCAATCGTCTCATCGCACCATTCCCCACTTGACACTAAAGCTAGAGTGTGTGTGTTGAAGCTGCATGAGCATGTGTCTGCATGAGCAGGTGCGTGCACATGCACACACACACCCACAAACACACACGCACAGCATGACGTGATGCTCCACCTTCAAGACGAAGAAGGTAGCATCCACGAAGAAGTGCCAAAGCTGTGTTTTTTGTTTTGTTTTGTTTTCAATGAGAACAGCAATGCAATCAGAAACGGCACTCACGAGTGGCTGACCCAGCAGATGCCAACCAAGGGTCCAGACCCTGTCAATCCTCCCCAAAGTCCCATCAGGAGCACTGGTGGAGCAGAGCAGGGTGAGGCAAGGAGCTTTAGCCTGCATGGGATGGGGCTAGGAGGACTCGGCCTGGGGAGGAGCCCCGGAGGCCGCAGTGCCTACCTTGCCCTGACGTTCCGAGGAGGAGGCTCCCTGATTTCCTGCAGGGCCATCGAAAACCCCGCAGGGCACAGACACTCTCCTCAGTGAGTTTCTCAGTCACTGGACTGAGATTGAGGCCCTCATGCCTGCCCAGTTGATGGCACGTCTTCGGCACCTGCGTTCATTCCCAATGACCCTCTTGGGAAGGGCCGGTTAGGCACTGTCTTCACGGTGCTATCAGTGTGGAAAGTCACACTGAGGGGTTCTCAGGATGACTCCAGGTCCAGATGTAAAAGCCAGCCTGAATGCCACTCTGCTGGCTTGGCCGTCTGTGCAGCTGTCCTCAGAGATCCTATTGTTCTTTCTGCATTTGAAAGTTCATTCTGCAAAACTAACCTTCATAACCAATTGAAGCCCTCACTTTGTTTTTCAGTGAGGCCACTGAACCAGAGTTTAAGGTCTATACCCAGTCAGGCAAAATGCAAGAGCCTGTAGATGGCAGTTGGCACCAACCACCCTCTCAGACCCTCTCAGACTCCACCTGATCCCTTCCTGCCTGATCCTCATCCCTTGGTCTCAGTAACTTCCCCTGACTTGCCCCCTGTGGCCAAGTCCTACTGTGAGCCCGAGTCCGGCTGAATCCCAGCTCTGACTCCAAGGACTTCAGCACGTCTGAGAGTAGGATGACACCGTGTCCTACATTCTCCGGGGACTGGTGTCCCATTTTTGACCCAAATTCCTGAAGTCAGTGGTGGTTTCTACCTGGCAAGATGCTTCCCTGGCACCTGCGTGGTTCCAGCCTGGCCCTTCTCCCTGCCACTTGGATCTGCTGGACCCCAAGGGAAACAAATCGGATACCTCTGAGACACACAGCATCCACAGCAGGAAGGGGCTTCACCTGCTGTCTGGTCCAGTCATCAGAGCATGCCTCGCCTGACAGTAAGATGAGTCCAGAGCCCTCCCTTTCTCATGTTAAATAAGAACAACTCGAAGTCCAAACAGTTCAAGGAATTTTGTCCTAATGCAAAGGCCAGAGTTGCCTTAGAGCTTTCGGGGAACAGTTTTTGACACTGTTTTTAGTGACTGGCTCATGGAGAGAGGAAACCTGGCAGTCAACAGAAGCATGTTTCAGACAGCAAAATGGTGACAGAGTATGAGGGAGGTCATCCCACGTGCTCCTGAGCCCCATGGTAGGGCCCCCAAGGCTGGGCCTCCACTCTCCACCTGCCTCCTGACCCAGCCCCTTGGTGGGGCCAGGTCCTCAGACACTGCAGATGAGGGTCTGGGCTGAGCAGAGAGGTCCAGCCTCAGGGATTTCAGTTCGTCATTTCTGGGATGATCTGGTGTTCTGTGGACTTGAACCACTCTAGTTGACTCCTTAAGACAAAGAGCATCTTTTTAGACTCGTGGTGGTGAAGGAGCTCCAGACATGGTGTGGAAACAAGGCTCCCACCTCACCTACAGCGCTGGAATGTCTTAGCAAAACTGCTCTCCTAGGGCACTCCTCATCACTGCCCCAAGGCCTTGGCCCAGCCTGACCTGTATTCCTCTGACGTCACACCTTTCAGACGGGCTGTCCCCCAGGACACCCTGCCAGGCTGGGTGCCCAACACATTGGAGGAGACTGAGGATGTGTAGCCGTGGAGAAAGCCCAGCTAACAAACTCTGGAAAGCCTCTGTAGCGGGCTCTGTTGGGAGTGCCAGGTCTCCAAGAGGATGCTCTTGGACAGCACAGAGCACCTACAAGTTCACGGCCCCCACGGAACAGGGACAGCAATGCTGGGCAGAGAGAGGAAGGTGGGGAGAGAGGAGTAGGCACCTAGCAGGGGCTGCTTCTAGGGTATTTATCCAAGCAGGCCATCTGAAGATCAGAACCAAATAGCATTAAATTACCTGTGCTTGCTTTGCTGTTCAGCTGCATGTAACTATGTCCCAGGAAGATGTGAGGCTCACCCAGGGCTCAGGGCGGGGCTGGGAGGGGGAGGGGGAGATGGTAGGACTCTCACCACTGACCTCCCTGATGTCGAGGGGCCAGAGAAGGACATGAGACCCCAAGCACGGGAAGGCTCTGGGGGTTCTGGGAGCCCCTCCCGCGTGGCGTGGGCAGGCGTGTGCAATCGATGGACACTCCCAGACACACAGGGTTCACGGGGAAAGGCAATTTCAGGAGCAGGCAGCCTGATTAATGCACTGCACCCGGGAGAAGATTAATGTGTGGACATGGAGGGACCAATGAGTGCAATTTATTTAGACTTTCAAAAAGGCTCCACACCAGAGGCTATTTTTAAAAGTCACCGTGAAATCTAAGTTTGAAAGGGCTGGCTTTCTGTGGTTAATGCCCATGGAGTCGCCTCCGTTTTCTTGGGGCCGATGCCACACACTTTGGATGACGGGTGGGTGGTTCTACCCGAATGGTGATTTCTGAGCAGATTCCCACCTCCTCTTGGCCCTCAAGAAATGACCTCTCACTCCCCCTCCCCTTTCCTTCTTCCTTTCCTTCTCCCCTCTTCCCTTCTCTAGCCCCCTGTCTCTCTCCCTTCCCCTTTCTCCTTCGCTCTCTGCTCCTCCTTCCCGCTCTAGGCCTCTCCCTCCCTCCC
>NW_007098479.1:62458-66834 GCF_000164805.1 Carlito syrichta | reverse complement strand
GCACCTGCCTCAACCTGAGCCTCACGGCAGCCTGTGTATGACACACTCCCTCTGGTCAGATCCTCTGAAGCCCCGAACAGCGTGAGACCAGCATGCAGGGTTCTCCGGGCGTCTGCCCTCTCTCCTCCACCCTGGCCCTGGTGCCGCCCTCCATCCTGCTTGCCCCAGCGTCTTGAGAGCTGTTGCTGTCGCTCCTGTCACCTCCCACGCCCCATGCTGTCTTTCCCTCCTGCCTTCCAGCTTCCTCCTGTGTGGGATTCTACTGGCTAAAGTCAATGCACCTTTGCACATGGGGTTCCTGTACCCTGAAAACGCTCTCGTTTGTCCAGCACTCCTTCAGATTTCAGCCCCAGGCCAGATCAAGGCCCCCTCCTTTGTGCTTTTGTTTGCCCCATCAGAGCACTTGATACAATTGCAATCGAATATTTACTTGTATTGTGTCTTGATGAATGATCACAGACTCCTTTGGACTATAAGCTTCCTTAGTGCAGGGCCACATCCAGGCCGCTCAGCTGGGGAAGCCTGGCGTCACGGAAACCCAACAGGTATTTGTTCCATTTGTTCAAGGAAGAAGAGGCAGCCCCCAGGCTGGTCTCAGGGAGTTGGGGAAAGCTGCCCAGAGGACGTGGTGACTCGAGGACCCTGAAGCAAAGTGGGCAGCAAAAGGGTCCCAGGTTCATGGAGACATGACGTGTTTGAGGGGAACCCTAACACTCAGAATTATCTCTTGGAGGGTGGCCCCTGTAGTACACGTGGAATCTGTTCCTCTGGACCAAACCTCCCTCCCTCTCTCTCAACCAAAGGCTTTCTCTGGAAGTTTTGAGAAGGTTGCATCACAATTTGCAAACGAATTCTCCCAAGTTGTGGCAAACGGGTGACTGGTTCTTCCACCATGACAACACACCTGCCCTGTTCACGTGTTTGTGATCAAAAAACAGCATGACCCCCATGCCCTACCGCCCCACTTCACCTGATCTTGCCCCAAGTAACTTTTTTTGTTTTCCTGGATGAAGAAAAGTCCTCACAGAGAAACGTTTTGCCTGTACGGAAGAGGTGAAACCAAAAACGGCAGAAGCACTAACAGGCATCCAACGGACAAGTTCAAAAAATTTTGAGCAGCGGGAAAAGTATCTTGATAGGTGTATCTCATCAGATGGAGAGGACTTTGAAGGTGGCTGAAGTGTAAACATATGAGAATAAGTACAGAGTTTTTTATAGATACATTCCATTTTGGGGGGTCCCCCCTCCTGTACAACTTTTAAATAAATATCCATGCCTTGGAGTTTGCTTCCAGCAATGCATACACTGGGGTCTGAAAGTGTTTTGCTTGTATATTGGTTGTTCTTTTCTCACTGAAGTAGATGAGACCGTGGAGACCACAGTCAAGGAGTTCAACACATGGGACGTGGAGGCGGGCAGGGCAGTGCCGTGAAACCGGAGAGAGACGCGGGTGCACATCATTGCCAAGGCACTTATACACTCTCTGTAACTATTCATTTCAGAGGTTCTTAGCCTGACATCCAAGGCTAAGCTTTACCCAGCAATTTATGTGTATGAATATTTTGTGGAGATGATTCGTAACATTCGTACAGTTTTCTAAAGATCTATATCTTAGTAAACATTAAGAACTACTGATTTAGTTAACGTCTGGCTCAACCAGCTCAGCTGTCTTCCTTGTTATCGGAGAAGCTCATCTTTATGCTCATCATCATAATAGGTATGAGATAGGTATGAATTACGGAATTAATTCATTACTTATCTACAGCACTGTTTTCTCTTCTGGCACTGGAAGACAAAGAAGCTGAAACACACACACACACACACACAGCCAAAAAAGTTGATTCTCTTTTATGTAAAGACAGTTGTATGGGTTCAATTCAACACACACTTAAAAGAGTGGGTGCACATGGTGGCCCACACCTGTAATCCCAGCACCATGGGAGGCTGAGGCAAGAGGATTGCTTAAGCCCAGGAACTTGACACCAGCATGGGCAATCCAGCGCAATCCCATCTCTACAAAAAATAAAATAAATAGCCACGTGTGCTGGTATGCAGCTGTAGTCCCAACTACTCAGCAGGCTGAGGTGAAAGGGTCGCCAGAGCCCAGGAGGTTGAGGCTGGTGCCACTGCACTTCTGGGTGACAGAATGAGACCCTGACTCAAAAAAACCAAAAAAAAGCATACACTCACATACTACGTACTGTATGCCAGATACCAGTCATTCAGCCAGTTCTCATGAGAGCCCTAGGAGGTGAGCCCTGTCACTGTCCTACTCTCAGACGGAGAAGCTGAGGAGTAACTTGATAAGGCCACAAGGCTGGTGGGAAACTGAGGCAGGAGTCAAAAAACACAGACAGCCTGGATGTAGAGTCTAAATGTGTACCCACACACCATGACAAGGCCTGCATGTCAGCTCCCACGGTCGCAGGGTCAGTGTCCTTAGAAGGTGTTCATGTAACTCGACATCAGAGACACTTGCCATGCCCTCCCTCCAGCCACGACCTGCCCCTGGCCACGACCTCCCACCGGCCACGACCTCCCTCCCACCACCACTTCCCTCTCACCACGATCTCTTCTTACTACAACCTCCTCTCGCCACAGCCTCCTCTCGCCACAACCTCCCTCCAGCCCACGACCTCCCGCCAGCCACAACCTCCCTCACGCCTCGACCTCCCACCCGCCACGACCTCCCTCCGGCCACGACTTCCTTCCTGCCACGATCTCATCTCGCCACAGCCTCCCTCTAGCCATGCCCTCCTTCCAGCCATGACCTCTTTCTTGCCATGACCCTCCTGTCTCCACGACCTCCCTCCCACCACAACCTCGGTCACGCCAGGACATTCCTCCAGCCATGACAGTCCTCCCTCCTTGGCACAAAATGCCCTGCAGCAACACCTCGGGGCAGAGCAGAGTTGCACGGGAGGGCTCAGTTGCACGGGCCACAGACAACAGGGCGAGCATGCTGTTGCTCAGCTTCACAAAGCAGAGCCAGCCCACGAGACCCTGAGGTCACACACTTAGCATTGTACTGTGGAAATTCTCATGTTCAAAGGCGTAGAGAAAAGCCTCATGACCCTCTGGCAATGGTCAACCCCCCTGATGCCACATGAAGTCACACTGGGATTTAAAATACGGTATCACCCACTTAGAGACTGTCTAGAGCTGGATGAGGAGACTGCAATTTGAGTCTTGTCTCGACACTTTTCCTGCTCTGCATCCTTGAGCGACAACTTCTCTGAGCCTCTATTGCTACATCCGTAAATTATGGGTGTCAGTACCTGTGTCGCCACATAGTTCTGGGAATGAGGTGAGTCAATACATGTGAGGGTGACATTTATACTACAAAGGCTGTGACAGCCCTGCCTCCACCTTGCCCAGCACGAGGACTGTGATGGCTCTTTTCACATGTCAAGTTGGCTTGACTATGGTGACCAGTCGTTAGGTCAAGCATCAGTCTATATGTTATGTAAAGTTATTTTTAGATGCGATTAACACTTACAATCCTTGAACTTCAGGTAAAGTAGATTACCCTCCATAATACGAGTAGGGCTCTAGCCAATCAGTTGAAGGCCTTCTGAGCAAAGAGTTCCCAAAGAAGAAAGAATTCTGCTTCCAGACTGTAGCATGGAAGTTCTGCCTTCGCTTCCGGCCTTTGGACTCAAGACTGCAACACCAGCTCTCATCGGCATCTTCAGACCTGCCACATGCCCTGCAGACCTTGGACTTGCCAACCCAGGCAATCACGTCCAGTTTCAAGTTGGGATTGGTTGCTGGGAGCCAGCCACTGGCTGTGGTGCTTACTCCCACGGCTCTCTTCTGGTGGGCCGTCCAGGCGGTTGGCCTGCCCACCAGGAGCCTCCCTCTCCACTGCCTAGGTTCCTCACTTCTTCCTCCCCTCCCCTGCAGGCATCAGGGTGGTGGTTCCCCCAGGTCTTGTCCAGCCCCAGGTACTGTCCTTGTGACTTCCTCCACTGTGCAGGGCCCACACCTTGGCCAAGACTCCCTTTGTCAAATCCTCCTCAACTATCTAGTCTGAGTGTGCCATCTGTTTCCTGCGGGGACCCAAGTGGCAGCCATGCTGGGATTCAGTTTAACAGGAGGATGGCCGGGCTCGGTTGCTCAGCCTGTAATCCTGCGCCTTTGGGTGGCTGAGGTGAGTGGATTGCCTGAGCCTGCGGGTTCGAGACCCACCTGGGCAGCGAGGCCTCATCTCTACAATAAATCAAAAAATCAGCCAAGCGTGGTAGCGCACGCCTGTAGTTCTAGCTACTTGGAAAGCTGAGGCGGAAGGATCACCAGAGCCCAGCAGGCGAGGCTGCGGTGGCCGGGAGCGGCCACTGCACTCCAGTCTGGGCGACAGAGTGAGACTCTATCTC
>NW_007098479.1:41503-62438 GCF_000164805.1 Carlito syrichta | reverse complement strand
GCAGGGCTGGTTGTTGGGGGGTGGTCAAGCCGATCTGGATGCTCACCCCTGCCACTGGGAATGACCCTACCCCACCTCTAGTCCTGACTTCTAAAGCAGGCTTGGTATCCCCACCAGGCCTGACACACCTCCATTAGGCCTGACACTCTACGTGGCCTGACATTCCCACTTGGCCTGATGTCCCCACCTGTCCTGTCATCCCCACATGACCTGACAATCCCACCTGGCCTGTAGTTCCCACCTGACCTGACATATCTGCCTGGTCTGACATCCCCATCTGGCCTGACACCCCCACCTGGCCTGACATTCCCACCTATTCTGACACTTGTACCTGATCTGACACCCCCACCAGGCCTGACACCCCACATGGCCTGACATCCCCACTTAGACTGTCATCCCTCCCTGGCCTGACATGACTGCCTGGTCTGACATCCCCACCTGACCTGACACCCCCACCTGGCCTGACATCCCTACCTGCCCTGATACCTCCACCAGGCCTGCCATCCCACATGGCCTGATATCCCCACTTGCCTATTGGCCTACCTGACCTTCCATTCTCACTTGGCCTGACATGTCCACCTGTCCTGATGTCTCCACCTGGCCTGACATTCCCACTTGGCCTGACATCCCCTCCTGCCTTGTCATCCCCACCTGGCCTGACATCCCCACCTGGCCTTATACTCCCACCTGGCCTGATACCCCCACATGGTCTGACACACTCAACCTGGCCTGACATCCCCACCTGGTCTGTCACTCCTCCACCCTACGTGACCTGACACCCCTACCTGGCCTGACAGGTGGGGATGACAGGGCAGTTGGGGATGTCAGGCCAGATGGGGATGTCAGACCTGGAGGATACGTCAGGTCAGGAGGGGAGACAAGAGGACAGGTGGAGAGGGGAGGCCAGATGGTGGTGTCAAACCAGGTGGGGATGACAGGACAGGTGGGGGTGTCAGGTAGGCATGACGACAGGGCCCAGGAATCGGATAACTGAGAGGATTCAGTTCAGTCATGAGCATAAAGAGTCTTTGGGCAGCACTTGGACTACACTAGGTCTTCAGTCACACAAAAGATGATGTCATCTCTCAAATCATTACAAGGGCACAGATTTTGCATTTCTTTGGAAACTAAGAGCCACATGCCCATGATGAACTCAGAAATGTCAAGACTTCTCGAGGGATAAACCCCTGCCTGGAAACTAAGAAACAGCCAAAGTGGCTCTACTGAAACACTCCCTGGTTCTTTGTTTCCAGTCACTCTCCTGGCCCAATGCTCCCTGGGATCCAGTCCCCCAGCCGTGCAGGGGCCAGTCTCTTCTTTAAACAGGTCTAGATGTGGGATGTGACATGGCCCTGTTTCTGGGCTTAGCTGTAATGGTTTTACCCACCATTTCAGAGGACATGGGTCAGGTCTCCTAGTGCCACTCATATCCCTACTAGGATGTGTTCTTCTCACAACAAGATGAATCTTGGCTGCCGTCCCTAGAACTCTTCATCTCTGGAAAGATTTCAAGTCTTCTCAGTGACTATAAGGTGCTCCAGGACTTACTCCCTTTCTCTCTGACTCTTCAGCACATGCCAGCCCAGGGCCTTTGTGCTTGCTTTTCTTGGCCTGGAGATTTTTTGTCACCACCAGAGTTGCTCCGCTAATTCTTCTCAAATATTGAGGTAAGACCATCCCTAGCCACCTAAAAAAAATTTAAGTAGTTTGTACACACACACATATACACACACACACACACACACACACACACTTACATTCACACACACTGCACCACACCATTACTGCTGCTTTATTTTTTTCATAGCATACTATGCCTTTTTATGCAGATTTCATTTTTCAGAGCAGTTTTAGGTTTCCAGAAAAATGGACAGAAAGACCAGAGAGTTTCATATGCCTCCTTTCCCCTCATGCCCTTGCCCCTCACACGCAGTTTCTCTGCTATGAACCCCTTGCCACAGTGGGACACACTTGCGACAACTGATGGACCTATGTTGATACATTATTGCTAGCTGAAGTCCAGAGTTTACATTACAGTCCATGCTGTGTGTTGTATAGTTCTCCGGATTTTGACAAGTGCATAATGTCATGTGTCTACCACTACTGTGTCACACTGAAGAGTGTCACTGCCACAAATCCTTGGGCTCCACCCATTCTTCCTTCCTCCCCCTCAACCCTTCACAGCCACTGATCTTATTACTGCTCTAGTTCTGCCTTTTCCATGATTTCAGAGTTGGAATCATGCACCATGCAGGCTTTCCAGACTGGCTTCCTCACTAATGTGCACTTAGGGTTCCTCCATTTTTGGGGTGACTTGATAGCTCGACTTTTTTAAATTGCTGAATACTATACCACTGTGTGGATGAACCATTCGTATACCTATTCACCTGCTGAAGGACATCTTGGTTGCTTACAATTTTTGGCGACTATCAACACTTACGTACAGGTGTCTGTGTAGACATAAGTTTTCAGCTCATGTAGGTGAACACAGAGGAGGATGTTTGCTGTATTATATGGTGTGAGCATGGGCAGTTTTGTAGGAAACCGTTCAACTGTCTTCAAAAATGGCCATACTGTTCTACACTCTCACCAGCAATGAAGGAGAATTCTTGCTGCTCCACGAATCTTTGCAACACTGGGTATTGTTGGGGTTGTAGAGTTTAGCCTCTCTAATAAATGTGTGGCAGCATCTGTTGTTGTTTTAATTTGCAATTTCCCTGAAACCCGGCCTACCGGTGATAGAGAGCAATTAACGTTCATTTCCTATAAACGGTATGTGGCTGTTCTCTGTCTGCTCAGGGCCTGGTGACGTATTTGGGACTGAGCAGGTGTTCAATGAATGCACAGGGGATGGGTCAGAGTAGTATGGAATGAAGCGGTATGGAATGGAATGTAATGAAATGGGATGGGATAGGATGGAGCAGAATGGAACGAAACGGAACAGAATGAAATGGAACGGAATGAAATGGAACAGAACAGAATGGAATGGAATGGAACAGGATGGGATAGGATGGAGCAGAATGGAATGAAATGGAACAGAACGAAATGGAACAGAACAGAATGGAATGGAATGGAACAGGATGAAACGCAATGGAATGGAAGAAGTGGAGCTCCCACTGGAAGTCTCACAGACTTGGTCACTGGCAGCTGGCCACGTGCTGAGATCCCTCTGATCCTGGAGAGAGCCTGTTGGAGAGGGAAGGAATGGTATTGCAAAGGTCAGAGGAAGTGACTGGAGTCGGAACAACTCAGGTACTACCGGGAATGGCCCAGAATGGCCATCCTGGAGAGACGGCACAGACAGTGGGGAGTGTAGGTCAGTCATGGAGTGCCTCTGTGAAGACTTGACATTTCAGCCAACCCTGCATGAAGGGGGGCCCTGGGAGATGGTAGCAGAGGAGTGACGCCCTCTGAACAGTCCTTCCATTCTCAGAAGATCTGAGCAGTTATGTAGCTCCAGGCAGCCTCCACCCTGGCTACGGGCTTGTCTGAGCTCATCCTGGCCCCACGGGGCCCATTCCTTGGTATCTGTTTGCATGAGCAAGGACCAGGTGGGTCAGACTCCAAGACAAGAGATCTGCGTACCAATGGCAGGTAAGGCTCTGCCTCCCCTTCTTTATCTGTGTCTGTGATAAAGACAGCCAGCTGATTCCCAAAGGCAACCCCCTTCACTGTCTCCATAAGAAATCCAGATGTACAGACTGTCCCTGTTCTCAATGACATTGTGAAGATGAATCTCGTTTGCCACACATGACCTCCCCCACCTTGCTAGCTGCTACTGCTTCTTTTTCACTCTCCCTTTTCCCGTCCCCAGGATAAAACAAAAGCATAAGCAAAGTGTGTTCTCGTCTTTCCTTGTATGGAATAACTTTGGCTCTTTCTCAGAAACTTGGCACCAGAGAGCAGCTATGCTTCAAAGGAATCGACGACACAGTGATCCTGTCGAGGCATTTACCTCCAAAAGGCAAGTTTCTTCCTAAGATAAATTTTTGTACCAGCTACCAAGGGGATTGCATTTCTTTTTTCCATCTTACTGTGCCTGGGAACTGCAGCTGAGCAGAGTAAAGGCATCTGTCACCGAGACCATCTCCTGGCCTGAACCCCAGCGGCTCATGGCTGAGTTCTGCAATAAGAGGAAGTCAAATCCCAAAGAGCGTTTCCTTTTCTTTCCTTTTCGAGTTGGAGTCTCACTCTGTTGCCCAGGTTGGAGTGCAGTGGCATGCTCACGGCCACCCCAGTGTCGACCTGCTGGGCTTTGGTGATCCTTCCGCCTCAGCCTTCTAAGTAGCCAGAATTACAGGCGTATGCTACCACGCCCGGCTAATTTTTTGATTTATTATAGATATGCAGTCTTGCCAAGTTGCCCGGGCCGGTCTCAAACCCACGGGCTTAGGCAGTCCACTCGCCTCGGCCTCCCAAGGTGCTGGGATTACAGGTTGAGCCACTGAACCCGGCAAAGTGTTTTCATGGCTGTCTCTACAGGACTCTGTGAATACAGGGGCCTCCACCTTTGTTCCAGCAGCTCTGCAATCATGGGCAACAGTGCCAGAGGTTTCAGAAGTGTTACATGATGACACCCTTGCTCAGAGGTGTCAGCCTTCAAACCAGACACCGGCTAGTGGCAGCCTCAGTGGTGACCAATGTGAAGAGTTGAGTCCAGATGATGCTTTGGAGCCAGTCTGAATTGGGTCATCCAACCCGAAGGGGAGCCAGCAAACTGAAGCATGGTACTCACAGGAGACCGTCACCTCCAGGCTCCTTACTTGCTCTGAAGGGAGCCTGAGAACTGGAAGATGAACCACCCTACATTCTTAGCAGGGGACGGAACAGGGGTTTCTGTGTCAGATTTCTATAACAAATGGGGACTATGGCATACAGCACAACATGTGCCCTGCTCATTTGTCTTCCACGGCACACAGCGCAGTGTGTCCTATCCTGCACAAGATTATTCAAGGATAACTGCAGGGTGTGGAGGAAGAGAGCTTGTCCAGCCCGGACCCCTCCTCCCTTCTCCTGCACCCTCGCATCCTCCCTTCCACAGACACAGACACGTGACAGTGCTACAAGGCTCCCTTGGCTGATCCAGAAAAGGGTGGAGATGGCTCCATCTCTGAGTGTAGATGCTCCTGGGTTTCCATAGCTACCCCATCATCCCTCCATCTTTCTCAGACCTCTGGGCAGCCCACTGACACACGTGCGCTAAGGCCTTGGTGCCGATGGGTAAGTCATGCTCAGGCTGCTTCTGTGAGGTGAAAAGACCTGTTCCTATCAAACTCAGAACAAGCCAGTGGTTTTACAGCCTGCTGAACGGTCCAATCATCCTTATGACTCGTGAGCTAGAGCCCATTCTCCCACCTACTCCACACTCACTGTGGTGTCCCCGGGGTCCTTCTAATCTCCTTGAATTGTAAATGGATGAGCCCCAAACTGGGGAAGCCGAGAAGTGCAGAGGAAAGTGAGAGGTCAGCGCTGTGGTGAATTTGACTTGATGTCAACACCAGTTGGTTTCATCTAATAATCTGTGTGAACATAAGCATCAGGAGTAAAGGAACGTTTGTGTTTATGGTGGTCATTCTTGTACGTGAGTTCATGGGGACGGCACCTCCCTGGAGACCCTTTCGTCCATGCTGGCCTATCTCCCAGTACTCTGGGTTGTTAAGCATCACCTCCAGTCAGAGGCCAGTCAGGCGCAGAAGATGTCCAGACCCCATAACCACTCCCCGCTCAGCCTCATGATGGCTGTTTCCCCCCTGGCTAGCAGGAGTGAGCTTCTCATCAGCTTCTCAGAGCCAAGGTGTTTTGACCTGAGCACTCTCTTTCTCCAAAAGCTGAATGGAGAGCCTTTCTCTGGACCACCCAGTCCTCCTGCCTTCCCTCCACCTTGCTTCTTTGGATGATCTCTTCAGTGAGTTCTTCAGATTTTTAAGTCAGCATCACTATCTGGCTTTCCTTCATATGGTGCACCCTGTAATTTTTAATTTTTAATCATTTTTTATTCTTGTATTCTCTCTTTCTCTATTGGGAGGGAGGGAGAGAGGGAAACAGACAATAAAATAACTCTAATTGAATACCTTAGCTGTTTAAAGTTTCCTTTTTCCACACAGTCGTCCACTTCCTGTCTAATTTTCTACAACCCTGGCATGAGGACCTTAGATTTAGAGCGACCACAAGTAATAGTGACTACCATTGGTTGAGGCCTTTGCTGCCCCTTATATTGGGATGAGGAAATTGGGAATTGGAGTGTTTAAGGAACTTGTCTAATGTCACTACAGGTATGTGGTGGAGGTGGAACTTACTTCGTGGTCTTTTTGAATCTAGCATGTTCTAGCTTTTTTTTTGAGTCAGGGTCTCACTCTGTTGCCCAGCCTGTAGTGCAGTGGCATGATCACAGCTCACCACAGCCTTGATCTCCTGGGCTCAGATAATCCCTCAGATAATACCTCCTGAGTAACTGGGACTACAGGCATGCATCACCATACCTGTATAATTCTTCCCAAAGTGCTGGAATTGCAGGTGTGAGCCACCGTGCCCAGCCCAGCATGGTCTCCTACCCCAAGGCCTGGTTGTGGTACTGAGTCTATGGACTCCGTCCTGCCACCAGTGTCTGGGTGCTGCACTCCTCCTCTTGTACTTCCAGATGGTCCATCCTTCTACATAATACTGTTTGTTTGTGTGTTTGTTTTGGTGAGGGAACAACCCTGTATACTCTGTCCCACCTTTAACCTGCTAGTCTCAGGTGTCCTGGGCCTCAGAGTCCCAGTCAGCCATCTCCCCATCACCAAAGCTCCCATTCCTTCCTTCCAAAGTCAGACGGAGAATTTATTTTTAGGACCAAAGTATAACACAAACCTATATTTGGAGTCGTTCTAGCAGTTACTTTAGAAACTGTTTATAGATGGGGGTGGTGTTTGTCCTTGAGCAACACAGTTAATATTTGAACTTAACCTTCCCAAACTTCCAAGTCTGAAAATGAGAAAAACCTATGGTTTGAAATAATGAAAAGGATTTGTAATGGCAAACGCATGACAACTGTCTTTTGGGATTAAAATAGATATTTTTGAAATAAGTCACAAAACTTGGTGTATACACTACAATCTCATTTGATAAGATTCAGAGTTATTTCTGTTTTAAAGTTTCATGGTTTCTCTGGGCTCATAATGAAGGCCACAAGAGCTATTAAGCCTCAGCTTGTGTTTCTATTATTCAATGTGAAGATCTGTGCACCAAAGAGGCAGAACTGGGGCTGAGTAGGCGGGACTCCAAGCCTGACGGCAATTGGTATTTCGATGAGGTCAATGAAGTTGACTAAAGTTTTCCTCACCCTGATGTCAGTCTGCTCCCAAAATAATTTTTCCTCTGAGTCTAGACTGTTCAGATGCATTTAGTATTAGAATGTTTTCAAGACGTTCTTAGCTATTTTCACCTCTTCTCCAGATGCACCTTATAATTATATTGCCAGATTTCAAATAATAGTCCCATCAGAATATTGATTGGGTTTTGAAAAATGAATAAACTAGTTTGGGAAGAATTAACATTTTTACAGCATTCAGTCTTGTTATCTAGAAATATGACCTATCTCTCCATCTTTTTAAAACTTAAATTTGTAAGTAGCAAGGGTATTTGCCATTTACCACCCAAATTATGCTAATTTTCCACTTCCTTTTTTTAGTGTGTTCTGCTTTTACCTCTGCCATTTAATTTTTTCTGTTTTCCTGAGATTTATTTTATTCTTACTAGTCTCCTTTTTTGTCAAAATAAGAAAACTGATTAAGTCTATGAGTTTATCTATTATTAGAGCACTGGCTGCCTTCCATTCGACTTCATATGTGGTGATTTGTTTTATTACTTTTCCCATGTTTTGTAATTATAGTTGTGATATTCTGTTTGATTTAACAGTCGTTTAAGATTTTTTAAAATTTTATCTTATTAAGAGTTTAGATTTATTTCTTTAAGCTTTTACTATTTGGGGATATCAAGGCATTTTCCTCCAAAAGGCAAGTTTCTTTCTAAGATAAATTTTTGTACCAGCTACTAAGGGGATTGCATCTTTTTCCCATCTTACTGTGCTTGGGAACTGCAGCTGATCAGAGTAGAACAATCATCATACCAATAGCCATCATGTATCACACGCTTATTATGTGCCAACCATGATGATAAGCTATGTGAATACTCACCTGCTCTGTACAACACCCACATGAGGCAGCTATCTCTAGATAGTCACAGTTTACAGATTAAGAACCTGAGTTTCGATCAGTAAGCCAGGAAATACTCCCGTTGCGTTCTTTCGTTCCCATAATAGTTTCTACTCATGGGAACTGATGGGGGTCATCGCTGGGCTTTGTGTTGATGCATGGCTGTGGAGATGCTCCCTGGAAGCCCTTACACGTATTCTGTCCACAGGCACTATCTAGTCGCTCATATTCTTTCTGCCAGTGTTTGCGTCATCCGCATCCTCAAAGCCTGAGAAGTCTGTTCCCATCTCCACAGTGTGCTCCTACTGGTCTCTCCTGGCTGGACCTGGACGAGTGAGCCATCCGTCTTCCATGATCTGCCCTGTCCTGACCTATTTCCACAGTTACACTATCCAATATTGCCTCCAGTGTGAATTTTTTAAAGTGCCATTGCCTTTTAGTCATCATGCCAGCCCTTCTTCTCCCCAGTATCTCTGTTTTTGTCTCTTGATTTTACCTCTCAACCTCTTCTCTCATCACTTCATTTGATTCACAGCAGGGACGTTGACTTCCTACATAGGACCAACAGCGTCAAATTACCCCCTAGAATGTTCCTCTGGTTTCAGAGATCTTCTCTCCCACGGAGCCTTGGAAATTACGTCTTTTTTTCTCCCCTGTTACCTCTCCTTCTGTTTATTCCAGTCTTGGACAATCATGCCACAGACAGGGCATGAGTATATCCTTGGCCATATCCTTATGACCAGTTGGGTGCTGGTCAGATCCTGTGGTTTGGGCTTGTGAGATCATGTGCGTAACTCCCCCCTCAGTTCCTAGTTCTATTGGGCATTTTGTATTCATCTCTGCCTACAAAGCTGGCAGCTTTGATTTCACCACTGCTTGACTTTCTGATTCTCTGACTAGTGTAAATAGTGAAAGATGCCCCATACTGGCATAAAGAGCAGGACACTTCCTGTCTGCACTGTGGTTTCCAACAATTTGCCTCAAATGTGGATTCAGGAATCCATAAGTTCTATGAGAATTTTTAAATTCTGTACTTTTTGCTACTTGGTGAAGTTAAGAAAGAAAGTATCATAATAATAAAGTAAAAAAAAATTCTGTACTTTTGTGATCATTTGAAAAATTATTACTGTGAGCATACCTCAGAGATATTGCAGGCAACCACAATAAAGTAAGAATCATAACAAAGAGAATCACCTTTTTTTTTTTATTTCCCACTGAATATAAAAGGGATGCGTACACCACACTGCAGTCCACTAAGGGTACAATGGCATTATCCCTTTTAAAAAATGCCTTAACTAGAAATACTTTATTGCTAAAGAACCCCAATAACCATGTGAGCCTTCAGCACAGTGTCATCTCCTTGCTGACGGAGGGTCTTGCCTCAATGTCAGTTGCCGCTGGTTGCCGAAGGATCAGGTGACTGCCGATTAAATGAAATCCCACTAGTTGACTCTTCCTTTCATGAATGATTGCCCCACAGCATGCCGTGCTGTTGGATGGCATTTTACTCACAGTAGAACTGTTTCAGAATTGGAGTCGGTTCTCCAAGCTCTACCACTGTTTCATCAACTAAGTTTATGGAATGGAATCCTCTGCTCCTCTGTTGCCATCCAATGTTCACAGCATCCTCACCAGGGGTAGATCCACCTCAGGAAACCACTTTCTTTGCTCATTTGTGGGAAGGAACTCCTCATCCACTCAAGTTTCCTTGGCAATTCAGTCGCATCTCAGGCTTCATTTCTAGTTCGTGTCCTCTTGCCATCCCCACCACATCCGCAATTGCTTCCACCACCGAGTCTTGAACCCCTCAAAGTCCTCCATGAGGATTGGAATCAGTTTCTTCCAAACTTCTGTTACTACCCTGATGATTTTTGACTTCCGCCCATGATTCACAAAAGCTCTTACTGGCATCAGAAATGGTGAGTCCTTTCCAGAAGGCTTTCAATTCACCTTGTCCAGATCCATTGGAAGAATCACTATGGAAGGCAGCTATAGCCTTACAAGATTAAAGACTTGGAAATAAAAATTTCTCCTCGGTCCACAGGCTTCAGAATGGATGTTGTGTTCATGGCCTAAAGACATCAGTCTCCGGTGCATCTGCACCAGAGCTGTTGGGTGACCAGGTGCATTGCCAATGAGCAGAAATATTTTGGAAAGAGTCTTCTGTTTTGAGTGGTAGGTATCAACAGTGGACTCAAGACATCCAGTAAACCATGCTGTCAGCAAATGTGTTGCCATCCAGGCTTTGCTGCTCCATCTGTAGCACACAGGCAGCACAGCCTGCACACCGTTCTTAAGGGCCCTCAGATCTTCACCTTGAAGTTGCTACCTGCATTAGTGGCTAACAAGAGACTCAGCCTGTCCTCTGAGGCTTTGCAGACAGGCACTGACTTCTCTCTTTAGCCAGGAAGGTCCTAGGTCTTCCAACATACAGTCGTCTTGTCTACTTTGAAAATCTGTCCTTGGTGTAGTCACCTTCTTCACGTATCTGAGCTAGATCCTCTGGAAAGTTCACTGCAGCCTCTCCACTGGCACTTGCTGGTTCCCCTTGCGCTTTTATGTCATGGGGTGGCTTCTTTGCTTATACCTCATGAGCCTCTGCTGACTTCAAACATTTCTTTTTCAGCTTCCTCACGTCTCTCAGCCTTCAGAGAACTGAAGAGAGTCAGCGCCTTGCTCTGGAGTTGGCTTAAGGAAAAGTTACGGTGGGTTTGCCTTCTATCCAAACCACTCAAACTTTCTCCATATCAGCAGTAAGGCTGTTTTACCTTCTTATCGTTCATGTGTTTATTGGAGTCGCATTTTAATTTTCTTCAAGAACGTTTCCTTTGCCTTCACAGCTTGGCTAACTATTTGGTGCAAGAGGCCTAGCCTCTCAGCCCATTCAGCTTTTGACATGCCTTCCTTGCTGAGCTTAAACCTTTCTAGTTTTTGACTTAAAGTGAGAGACATGCTTTTCTTGAATTCACCTGAACACTTAGAGGCCATGGTAGGGCTATGAACTGGTGTGGTTCCAATATTGCTGTGTCTCAGGGAATAAGGAGGCCTGAGGATCGGGAGAGAGCAGCGGAGGGGCTGGTCAGTGGGGCAGTCAGAGCACTTAGCACTTCTAATTAAGTTTGCCATCCTATGTGGGCACAGTTTGGAGCACCCTAAAACAATTACAACAGTAGCATCAAAGGTCACTCATCCCAAAGAACAAGTTTGAAATATTGCAAGAATTACCGAAATGTGATACAGTGACACTGAGTCCAGGCTGCTGGAAAAATGGAACCTATAGACTTGTTCAACACCAGAGTGGCCTCAGTCTTCAACTGGTGAGTCATGTGGTAACTGGGGAGCCCAGTGAAATGAGATGTGCGTGTACAGTGATAATTCATAGTTGGAAGATATGTGCATAGAATCGATACCGAAACCTGCTGTCTGTCTACATTGCCACAGCCTAGAGAAGGGCATGGCAAGGGTTCAACCACTCCTGTACCTTCCTAAACAATATTCCTGAGAGCTAATACAAGGTGCACTTCTTCCCCTTATCTCCTAGGCACTCCCAGTAGGTAGCTTCAGGGGATCCTTGACATTCTTGTAAACTACGCCCAATCAACTTAAAGATACAAATCCCCATTTACTCTCTTTTTCTGAGTGGTCATAAGTTTGAATAATATAGTATCAATGTAATCAAAAATCTTGTGATTTGTAGAACTTTTGTGTAATGCATGATGTCTTAGGCCTTGTAAACTCCCTTTACTCTATAGCAAGCTTGATTAACGCTTTTGCCAGGCCCTACCGTTAAAAGTTATGATACCTCTGGTATCTGACACCAGGAAGTCTGGACCAAAAAATGTCACTGTCGATAAATGCAGCTGAAACTCAAGTTCTATACAATGCCCTGCTGGTCACATGGCTAACAAGGTACTAACAACTCTGGACTTAAAAAAGTGAACTGTAAAAACCTGGAGGGTGAGTCCTCAAGTCTGACTCTGCTCCCTGGATTCCAACTCAGAAATAAACTTCTTTCTACCAGTTCCCTGCCCCTTGATTTACTGGTATCAAGGGTGAGCAGCTGAGCATTACTCGGACCATAAGAGAATCAGGCTTAGTTTTTTTAAGTTACTGCTTATTTAAAAAGTCATGACTAATTATTAGCATAATTAGCAAAATTGGATTAAATTATAATATTTATCAATGTTACATTTTCTGATTTTGATGTTTATTATTATATAAGAGAAAGTTCTTGTTCTTAGGAAATAGACATTGGAATATTTATGAATATGAATAAGGGCATTATGTTTGCAAACTACTCTCAAGTGTTTCAATGAATAAGTGTGTGTGTGTACACACATTGATAGATAGATGATAACTAATTGATGGATAGATATATAGATGAGCAAATGAGACAAAAAGTTAGCAATTGTGTTAACAATTGGTGAATCTGAGTAAAGGTTATATGGAAGTTATTTGTATTTCTTGCAACTTTTTTGTAAATGTGAAATTACATCAAAATAACTGTTCTAATGCCATGACCTTCAGGACCTCAGTCCACAAGTATTCTTAGAGTGTGGTAAAAGTGCTAATTTTTTTTCACTTAAAGGTTAAGAAACACACCAATAAACCCTCTGCAGTGCCACCAGACTGATCACCAGAGGGACGGACTTTAGAAATCCTGATCCTCTTACTTTTCTGCTTGGAATTTTCCTGCCAGCTCCTGAATGCCATGCTCAAGCACCTGCCTGGGCCAACAAGGTCTCCATGACCGGGCCCTTGGATGGTCCCAGCTCGGCTACTCTTGCCTTTCTTGTAAAACACCATTCCAACGAGGCCGTATTGTGAGCCACTTTGTCCAAAACTGCCACTCCCTAACTTCGCCTTCACATAGCCCTCTCTCTTCAGCTGAACAACTGCTAATCATCTGTTAAAGCCCAAATCCTGCTGCACCTCCTCAAGGAAGCTTTCCTGGAATCCTCCTCAGAAGATTCACGCTGGGTTCCATGGGTACCCTCCTTCGTTGTCCGGTTACTTCTGTCTGTATCTCCACCAGGTTGCTGCTCCAAGAAGCACTAAAGCCTGTCCTCTCTCTGTGTCCTTCACACCCAGCATAACCACAGGAACCAGCGAAGATATTTGGGACCCAAGTCTCTATCGGTAGGAGGTGCGTCTGCAGATGGAGAGCATGGCTGTTTTGCAGGGGCAAGTGGCACTGCAGAAGAACCGCCTCCTCCACGCATCTCCCACAATCCTTTGCCTCAGCATTTAATAGATGCCCACTTCAGTGTCTGTCTCAGCCTGTGTGTGTTGCTATGAAGACCTGAGGTTCAGGAACGTATAAGAAAATTGGTTAACTTGGCTCACGGCTCTGCAGACTGGACAGGAAGTGCAATGTGGCATCTGCTTCTGGAAGCGTCCAGCAATTTCCACCCAAGGGGGAGGGGAGCAGGCATCCCACGGTGAGAGAGGAGGACAGAGGGGGGAGGGTGGTGCCAGGCTCTTGTGTAACAGTGGGATCTGGCGAGAGCCAGCTGAGTGAGGTCTCACTCACTTCACAGGGGTGGCACTCAGCCAGTTGAGACTCCCCATGACCCAAACACCTCCCACAGGTTCCACCTCCAGCACTGGGATCAAATCTCCACAGGAAACTGGAGGGGACACACAGCTGGGTGATTTCGCGTCCTGGGTTTAAAGGTTTGGTTCTAGAAAGAGACAGGCTCGCCACACCTGTGTCTTCTGGCACAGGCTGTCTATGCCCACACATCCCCATGTGGGTACAGGCAATCATCACTAATAAGTGTCCTCTGTGGTGTGAGTTTCTTGAAGCTCTCAACTGTCTTTACATGTATTTTTGGGCTTTCCAGCCCAGCAAAATTCCTGAATATAGCAAGTGCTCGATAAAAGTGCCTTGCATAAATAAATGAATGGCCAGCTTTCACAGGCAGTGTTGTGTTAAATGCTCACACACAAAACTCAAGCCAGGAGAGATCCTACTGAGAACCTTATGATGGCATTTACCTGAGAGGCAGGTGGTGTGAAGTCAGGGAGGAGACAGCTCAAGCTGACACATTGTGCCATGGGTATTCATGTCCATGCATGATTTGGGGCTGTTGAGAATAAACTTTTTGAAAAGGGACAATGATGGATTTACCTGAGCTCAGAATAGGTGCTGAGACTCCTCTTCTGAATCCCGCGGATTCAGCAAAGGGTTAATGGAAGCCTTCAGGCAGTCTAGATAATTAACGGGATTAAATCTCTACCTGTCAATTAAGCCAATATATTTGAGTATAATGCTATTTAATTCTGTACCAGAGACAGTGCAATAAATCAAAGTTTACAGATGTCTTCAGCAAGCCCTTGATGGATGAAACACTGTAACTCAGAGGTGCGTAGAAAATCTCAAAGAAGATAACCTCCCATGTGATTAATATAGCTGTCTGCATTGGCGTTGTCTCCAGAAGGTTCTAATCCAAACATGTTTAACATCACACACTTTATGGTGACAGATTTAGACACCTGAACTAACTAACCAGGCGAATGGTGCTTAATTATACTGACTCATTATGGACCTCAACAATAAAGTTGGGAAACAGCATTCTCTGGTAGTTCCCCTCACATAGTCGCACACAACATGAGCAGTCCAGGGTTCAGAGGGTCTCACAGGGCCTGGTGTGCCAAGCACAGGACTGCAGTCTCACTCACTCTTCTTTCTGGGAAGGGCACTTGTCCCCAGGCTTAGCTCAGACTGGCTGGCCAGCCAATCACAGGGCAAGGAGGCACGTGGACATGACCGTCTCTGTGAACGTTTTCCCGTTTTAAAAAACAAAGAGTTGAGGGTCAAGTATTTTTTCTACACAAAGCTAGTACCCCAGGAGGACACATGCAGGGCCGGAACTCTGTTGTGTCAGAGACCAAACCCAGTGCGTATCAACTGTGTGCATTGATCCGAGATGGAAGTCCAAAAGTGTGGCCTTCTAAACAGGGATATAGAGTTGAGTGCTAGAGGAAGTGAGAAGCAAACGAGAGAACGTGTCAGGACCCCGGTTCCTTGCCTTTCTCTAGGAAGCACAGAAAACATGAGAAGCTAATAGTCCATGTGTAACAGGGTAAGTGGTGCAAAGATTCTGATGGAAGGAAAACCAGGACTCAACCGAGAGCAGTGCCTCAGGCCCTTCCCTGCCCACCCCATCCTTGCTGGAGTCCTCGCATCAGCAGAACCTGCCCATGGTTACGTCTCGACCCACAGAAGCCTGTGGGTGATTCACAGTTTTTAACACCTGAATGTAGAGTTCACTCTCTCGCCATCATCGTGAACTTCAGAATGAGAGGATGGAGTGTCCCAGCTTCAAGCCAGGGAGTGTGCGGCCAGGGCCGGCATGGGGTTGTCCTTGACCACCAGATCTGGGGGTGTTTCTTCAAAACCTGAGTCTGCTCATGAGAGCATCGAGTATGTGAACGTCACCCATCACATCTGTTATGGCAGAGAGAGAAGATGCTGAGGGCTGCCGTTCTGGGAAGGCTCCCTGACACAGCGTCCTTCCTGTGACTCCACAGGCCCAGCAGAGGCCACAGACTTCAGTCCTCCCTCGGGATTAGGTCCAGGGTGGGCTCTCCCAGGGAGGGCAGCAGCTCCCTGCAGTTCCCCCTACCTGTGGCTCCGTCCCTCTCCCCCCAGGGTGCCGGGCCTGGGCAGGGAAGCCAGGTCACTGCCTCTCCCACAGTCCAGCTTACAGATGTTGGGGAACAGTCCTTTTCCTTTAAGTGACCTGCATGAATTTGGGGAGCAGTCGGCTCCTCCCACCCCAGCCAATGAGTCCCCTCTCCCTTCTCACTCATGCAGGGCCAGGGGCACTGGTTTAGGGACAGCAGGGACCCCGAGTACCAGGGACAGATGCAGCATCAGCAATGCAGGGGGCAGCACTTGTGGTGCCTGCTGTCCTCAAGGTGCCACGAGCCCAGAATGTAAAGCAAGCATTTAACATTCAGGGCAGAGACAGGCCAGTGATGCAGGAAGAACCTGTGGTGGTGGAGGGGTTGCTGCCTGCGTGCTGGTGCAGGGAAGGACCGCAGCCATCCTTCCTATGGGCTGTCTCAGCATCGCTGCACATTTCCACCTGAAAGCCAGAAGCCAAGTGAGGCAACCCCTTGAGCTCCTTCCGGATTTACGACTGTGGTTATTCTGGCTCCTCACAGGCTTGCCATCCCCACAAACAGACAAACAAACAAAAAACCAGCTCAAAAACAATCTGTGTAAAGAGAAAGGCTACCTGAGGGAGGAAAATCAATTTCTAGGTAATTCCACTCCTATGCTAAGAGATTTTCTTTCCCTTATTTTTCTGGCTTAGACTGTTTGCATAGACATAGGATCACAGTTCATCCGCTCATGCCGTCTCTCTCTCTCTCTCTCTCTCTCTCTCTCTCTCTCTCTCTCTCTCTCTCTGTGTGTGTGTGTTCGTATTCTTGTCTGCTCTGTGACATGACAGCCAGTCGCTGTGGAGACGGTTACGTGTATCAAGAACAGAGAATTTCATAATTTCAAGGTGTGGGATGACTTACTCCACCCTTGGCTGACAATTTCTGTGAGCCTTTGGGCTTTCTCGCCACTCTTGCGGGAGTGAGAAAGATCTCCTCTAGAAAGGAATTCTTTGGATTAATATTTTTAAAACTTACGTATTCTCTGCCTGTTCTCAATTAATGAAGATGAGGCCCATCTCAAGTTGCTGTCACTTTACAGCTGTATCAATTCCAAATGTTGAAAGAACACTATCTCCTGGTGTTCAGCCTTGCAGAAAATAAAATGGTCTTGTGTGTTCACGAATGAAGCATGGCAGTTTCCCCAGGGCAGAGAGTGCCCTGATGTCTGACAGAGTCCGGGAAGGCAGCAGGTATTCCAAGGCTCTGGGTTGGCCTCTGCCTCTCCCCAAACACATTTCTCAATCAGCTGAAATTTTGTAATTGACCATTCCTTGCTCTGTCACCTGTGCTAAATGGCAAAAGCTTCCTTTGAGCAGCCTCCCCCCATCATCAAGAAAGATCTGGGAGCAGGGGATCTGGTGGGTGGGATGGAGGGGAACATGTGAGGCACAGGAACAGGGAGGAGGGTGCCGCTGGAGACACCAGGATCGACGTCTCCTGCACAGACCATTCTTTGGAGGTGAGAAGAAAGCATGGTGGAAGCCGAGGGTGGCCCGCCCACATTTCTGCCCACTGAAAGTCACTGCAGCCTGGTGGCAGTTCCCAAAAGATGGTGATGGGATGGCAGTAGCCCCCCAGCACCTGTTTCCCTCTCCTGATGGTTCCTTGGCCTCACATCAGACTCACATTCAGGTGGTTTCTGGGCGGCTGGAGGTGCCAGGGAGTTACAGCCCCAGGAGCTGCCCTCCAGTCAACACAAGACAGGACTGATGAATCAAAGCCTCAGTTCATCACACCTCTGTCTCTCAGGGCCCCTGAGGGACTGAGTCCTGTCTACCCACCAGCTCAACCCTTCCACCCACCCTCCCAGCCTCCCACTCTCACCTTCCTGGGTTCAATCCCCCACTCTGGGAAACTACTTGTACCCAGTCCTTACTTGAGGTGTGCTTTTGAGGAGCTTCAACCAAGACGGCGTGTTTTCTCATAACAGTCACAATCCATCGGTCACCCACCACCCTAAACCCATTCCTCCAGAGCACCTGCGGAGACTTGGAGACAAGGCTCTGTCTCTCCCAGAACACATTGCTCAATCAGCTGAAACTTTACAATTAAGCATTCCTTCCTTGGTCACCTGCTAAACTTCCCTTGAGGCTCCACCCCCACCCAGTCACCTGGAAATACCCAGGGAGCCAGGGCTTAGTTAACTCCAGACCTGCTGTTCCTGATGCCGACCTCCAGGCTTTCATGATGGTCTACCCCTTCCTGGAGAAGCTCCCTCGCCTTCCTCCCTGCCTCAATCCTTCAAGACCCCACCCTCAGCATTTCCTACAGTGATCTGCCAACATCATAAACTCAGTGGCATCACGTCACCTGCTTCTCTTCCTGGTGTTCTTTGTTTAGTCACCTCATTAAACACGAGCGTGAGCTGACGATCTCATCCGAAGATGTGAAAATGAGAGCCCCCGTGCATTCACCCTATGGCCAATGGCTTCTTGTATACCTCAAATGATAAATGCTGGCAGCAAGCACACCTGCCCAGACACAGTGCGATTAAGATGAGGCGGGCTGCGAGGGGGCCTGAGTCTCTGGGGTGAAGAAGGGGTGGGCCCTTATTTTCTATCTTAATGAAAAATTGTAAATTTTACACTCCTGCAGAACAAATGGAATCGTGGCTTACGCTTCGCAATTGATGTAATTGATTTCTTGGATTTTTGACAGTTCTATCATGCTTCCAATACACATCTTGCTCCTCCCTAGGAAGCTGCTCATGTGGTGTTGGGGGGCCTTTTGGGAGAGCCCTGATCCTTTTCCTTTCTTTCAATTCCAAGGCCATTCTCTCCTCAGTCAGCCATCTGGCACTTATCAGAAGCCACCTTACATTCTTAATCTCTTTTCTACCTACAGAAGCCCAGCTTCCCCAGCAGGCATCTTGCCTTGTTCTTCTCCCGGGACCTGATCAAGGCCAGTCATCTAAAATCAGGAAAACAATGTCCCCCCGATATTGATGAGAATGCCAGTGCCTTTCTGAAATAGGTCATGGTACGCTCCACCTTCTTCCAGAGAGAAGCCGGCAGGCCTGGGTGTTAATGACCGCACATGCCACATCACAGTGCTGTGCTGAGCTCACTTTTCTGCCTTCCTCCTCTGATGTCCGGCTGCCAGTCAGTTCCTCCACTCCCATGGCACCGCCTCAACTGCCTGCCCTTCGCCCTGCAAGACCCTTGCCAGGTCCCACATCAGACTCTGCTCCAGGCTAGGTATCCGGCTTCCCAGATGTGACCTGGCTCTGAATGCAGAAGGCACCAGAGGCCTTGCCCTTTGCTCAGCAAGGTGGACACATCCGGGGGCCCAAGGCCATCTCCCTCATTTGTCCAGACTGGGGTTATTGGGGCAGGAGGCCAATGTCCCTGCATAGGCAGGGTTTGGGCAGGTCTGGGCAGTGGCTGGTCAATGTTGAATGATGCAGAGAAAGGAATGGCTGACACCAAAAACTGTGCGCACTGCTGTGACTCCTGTGGCTTCCCTCCCAACCCTAGTCCTCTGTGATTTGGCACTTACAAACATAAGGCAACCCTCTTTCTTGGAATTCAGAAACACCTACTGAGCAACTGCAGCTTGGCCCCCCCAGATTCAGCCCTCCTCCTGTCAGTCGGCTTGGCTTTGGTTCATGCCCAGAAAACCCCATCCTCTGCAGACAGCTCCAGGTCTAACCTGGCCCCACCACCGAGACTAAGTGCAAACCCGTGTCCGCCTGGATGAGGATAGGAGCACAACAGTCTGTCCCAATCCTTTTTTAAAATGAACATGAAATGCATTTTCTAAATGTTTTCTAACTTTTTCTTTTCTACAAACTAGTTATATTGGTTAACACTAGCAACTTGGCATTGAACCAAAAAAAAAAAAAAAGAGCTCTGTGCGACAGAACAACTGGTCTTGGGTGTGACATAAAATCTTGGGAAATTTGAGCTAGATAAGAGGGAGACCTGGACTTCCCCGGTCAACCCAGCCCCCACAGCACCTCGTCCTACAACCCTCCGGCAGCATCACCACCCAGAACATCCTACTCTGGCTAAAGGAAAACCAAGATGTGGCTTTGGTTCTGCTTTGATGGAAAATCACAGGAAAGTTCCATCTTTATGGATGGTTGGGGGTTGTGCATTCCCAGTCCAAAGCCCCCAAGTAACTCATGCCGCAGGTGTGCTGGTGGTGATGGCAGTGAAAGGTTTCTGCAGCTGGGTGGAGTCTGCTAGAGAAGCCTCCATGTCAGCAAAAGCCTGGCCCAGGAGACCCATGGAAGACAATGGGGGCACCAGCAGCACCTGGAGAACTAGTCATCAGCTTCAAGGAAGCCTGTTACCAGGATCACTCAACGGGAAGAATCAGGACCAGCAATAGAACCCATGACTTCTCCACTGAAACTACAGGCACATCCTAGAGAAAATGCCTGTTTGAAAATGAAGCTTCTGGTGACACAATTTCAGGGGTGATATTCAAAGCACTTAGCCACCAGATGGCTGGGCATCAGCCAATGAGAGGGGCCAGCAGTGGGCGATGGGTGTTCAGCTGTGTAGGGCCAGGATTGCTAGAGACCTGCCCTCCTCTTCAGCCCCCGGACAGGAGACAGAACTGCTTGAGTGACTGAGGAGGGGGCCATGTGTCGTCATTGTCGTCAAAATAATTTATTCCAAATAATATTTTCCATGATAAGAGAAGTGAATGTTCACTGTATAAAAATCACAGGATATTTTAACATGCAAGATGATAAACTAGAATATGATTTGCCTGGGCACACACCTCTTTCTCCGTGGGTAGGACCTTGACCTTTTTGTGTATGTCAGTAACATCTTGCCTTGTCTTTAAAAAGACTCAACTGACTTTATGCCATGGCCGCTTAAAATTTCATTTTAGGCACATATGTCATTGAATTAATCTTCTTCTTACTGCAAATTTTGAATATTCCCAAATTTTCTTTATATAGACAATGCTTTGATAAATGTTTGTGTATAAATCTCTGTTTGCCTTTTCTCCCTAGGAAAATTCCCAGAAAAGTTACTGGTGAAGATGATCACAGAGCCGGGCTCGGTGGCTCAGCCTGTAATCCCGCGCCTTTGGGAGGCTGAGGTGAG
>NW_007098479.1:24013-41483 GCF_000164805.1 Carlito syrichta | reverse complement strand
TACAATAAATCAAAAAAAATCAGCCGGGCGTGGTAGCGCGTGCCTGTAGTTCCAGCTACTCGGAAGGCTGAGGCGGAAGGATCACCGGTGCCCAGCAGATCAAGGCTGCGGTGGCCGGGAGTGGCCACTGCACTCCAGTCTGGGCGACAGAGTGAGACTCCAACTCAAAAAAAAAACAAAACAGATGATCACAATCTTATAAACCTGGATTCTACACTGGCCGTTATTATTCCCATCCACTTCCTCACTCAGGGAAACTTTCCTCCCATGAATACAGCTTCCACCAACACTAATGGTTTCCATGGTCATCGCTGTGGTCAGCCTTCACATGACCTCTCACCTGGCCCTGTTCACGGTTCATTTGCCCCTGCCAGCCCACCCTTGGTTTCCCCACCATCGCTGGGATAAAGTTCAGTCACTTCCTGGGTTTACAGGGCTATGCGTGAGCGCCCCTCATCTTACTCACTCTGTCTCCTCTTTTCTAATTGCCCTTGACCTTCAAGGTCACAACTTTCCATTTCCTGAATATGCAGGATGGCCTCCAGGACTTGTCAGAGCAGCTTCCCTGCTGGACTGATCTCCTTGCCACCAACCCCCAACTCACCTGCTTAATCTCACAACTATCTCCAGCTTCTGTTTTGATGTTATTTTCTCAGGAAATATCTGGAAGGTCAGGCCAACGCACTGCAACCAAGAGTGTGCCCCAGTGCATCCTGGGATGCCATTACTGTCATTCTTCCCCCACACTACACCCCAGATTGTGCCCCACTGCATCCTGGGATGCCCACCTGTCATTCATTCATCAACTATACACAAGAGTGTGCCCCACTGCATCCTGGGATGGGCACCCTGCCATTCATGCATCTTTCGAAGCGGGGAGCTACAATCCAGCACGTTATGGAATCTTCCCAGGAATCGGCTAGTGGGGACCTATGCCCTTGTGATCTGCTCCTCTCTCTTTTCACCCTTAGGGTTGGTGTGTGGAGACAAAGACCTCGGGGCCAGCCGGCCCATGCTATGAAAGCTTCAGGGCCATGGGAGAATAGGAGGTCTGGCACCAGAGGGCCTGGGTTTTGTGCAAGTTTTGAAACTACCTTGATTGTGTTTGTTTCTTTCACGGTCTGTTTTCTGACTTGGAAATCGAGGTGTTTGGGACCAGGCCACTTCTGAGATTTTCCTCAACTCCCTCATTTTTCCAATTGTAGTCATGTGTCTAATTACAAATGCCCTGTGTTTGGCATTGTTGGGAATTGTTTAACATAATATGTGATTTCAGTGTGAAGGCAAATTTGTGGGGAGAAAGGCCAACCCGGAGTGGTTCCCTCATTGTTCCATATGTATAAATAAAAGGTTACTAACATATCTGGTCAGAGATAAGGAAAAGGCTTCAGGAGGGAGCTGAGACCTGAGTCGTCCTTGAAGTAAACCCCTCAGCCAAGGCCCCTGGCAAGAGATTGTCCCTGCTGCAAGCCAGAGTCAAAGTACAGTCTTTGTGTAATCACACAGGCTCCTTTGCCAGAGTCCTAGGGGCTTCCTGGGAGCGCCTGGGGGCTTGGTGAAGTCCGTGCATGAGATGAGATGGAACGGGATACATTACTTTCAAGTCCAAGTTATCCTCTACCACCATGCTTAACTGTCATTCCTTATTCAGAGACTAAGTCTATTAGCACTTTTTCTGTGATGTCACTATTAATAATACTTCTTTTTTTTTGAGTTGGGGTCTCACTCTGTCACCCAGGCTGAAGTGCAGTAGTGGCATGATCGTGGCTCATGGCAGTGTCCACCACCTGCGCTCAGGCAATCCTTATGCCTCAGACTCCCAAGTAGCCGGGTCTGCAGGCGAGCACCCCCATGTCCAGCTAAGTTTTTGTGTGTGTGTGTGGAGACATGGTCTTGCTATGTTGCCCAGGCTGATCTCGAACTCCTAGGCTCAAGCAATCCTCCTCCACCGGCCTCCCAAACTGCTGGGATTACAGGAATGAGCCAACACATCCAGCCTAATAATACTTTTAAAAAATCACTTTAGGTCACCATAGGTATAACACACCTATATTTGCAAAAGGTGTTGTTAGTTTTAGCTCATGAAAATGGAGTCTTGGTGCCTGAGCCTTCTTCACCTTGGAGGGAGAGCAACAGTGCAGCCACAAGTCACTGAGGTGCTGAGCAGGTGGGATCACAGCCCCTGCACCTGTTCCTCTCACACTCTCCCCTCCTGCTTCCTGCTGCTACCACCCGCTCTGGTGGGTGAACTGCCCGGGGAACCATCGGGCTTGGGTGGTGGAGCCCTTCCAAGGGTCACCATGTCCATTTTCATGCAAGATCATGCCTCTTGCCCATGCTCAGCTTTGAATTTCAGAAGGGAAAGCGGGGCACAGAAACGGAGGGAAGCAGAGGGGAGGGCAGGGCAGGCATGTCCCGGAGCCCGTCGGGTTGGAGGAGATGACAGGAGGCAGCCATGAAGGAACACCTGAGCTGCGCCAGAATTCCACCCAGTCCAGAGCGGCAACTGGGATGGGCTGCCATGCATGCAGGGTCATCGTGGAGCATGGGGTGCAGACTTGCCTTCCCAGCTGCCTTGTCATGCTGTTACGATGAACTTGGACTTGGCCTCATAAAGCCACAGGGACAATGGCGGGCTCTTAGCAAAGAGGAAGACCTGAAGGGAGCGGCCTGCATCTTCCATGAGCAGAACCCTGGCAGGAGACGGCAGCATGTTCCCCAGGTGGTCACATGGTTCCCCAAGGGATGCGGTGCAGCAGTGTGAGTGGGCCTAGGCAGCCAGCACCTCGGGGTCAGACGGAGCCACGACTGCCCCAGACCTGGATGGTTCTGCAGCCCGGATGGAGCTCAGGCTGCCGGGGACGGCCAGCCAGGAGCTGTGGCCTTCAGTACAGGATCGTGGCATGGCAGGTGGGAGGTCCCGCAAAGTAGCTCCGCCCCATCCTTCCTCACCCCATCTCCTGAGGAAGCTCCCCTTGGCTGAGCCCACCCAGAAGCGAGTGGAGAGGGAGCCCATGGAGGCTGTGGGTTCAAGTCAGCCTCCCAGGGCCAGAGCAGGGCAGGAAGGGAGGCCCTGTGTCTCCAGGGGCAGACAGGAGGCTCAGTCCACATTTGTGCAGCATGTTGTGACATCAGAGAACAGATACCCCTCCCTGTAGGCAGAAAGAGATGGACACAGGTGTTTCTAAATCCCACCGGAGCCTCGGAACAACCCATAGGGCCTTCACGCTTTCCGAATATGGTAACGGGCTCTCAGCTGTCCTGCTATCGGTCCCAGAAGAGGTGGCAGAGTGAGGCCACCCTCCAGGATTTCGCCTCTCACAGGGGTCACTCCCTGCCTCGGTCTCTTCTCCGGGAAGGCTGGGCCGTGTGAAGACACCTGCGTGTCCGTGAGTGGACAGCGTATGTCCCAGGGCTAGGGATGACTGTCGGGAGGCAGGCTACCTGCCATCCCCGGGCGGCAGAGGCGAGGGGTCCCCTCAGACCACTGTGTCCACATCCAGTGACTCCAGCTCCGTCCACGGCTCGGGAAGCTGTTATCACTCACAACGCCACCTGACGGTCTCCCGTCTCTGAAGCGGGGACCCTGACCTGGGACACGGAAGTGAGCCCTGCAGACAAACACACTGACCGACCTTGCTTCCGACGGCCCCGGGGTGGGCCTGAGTCCTCCCCCTGGCCCCCCACTGTGCATGCAAACTCAGCTCCTGGCCCCGGCTTGGCCGCCCCAGAACCTCACGACAGGAGGCTGGGAAGGCAGGGTGGGCCTCTCCTCTCTCGCAGTGTGAAGGGTCGTACAGAAAGGGCTGGAAGTGGATTCTGGCCCCTCCCTGAGAGCACAGCTGTGCACGCGTACGCCAAGCACCTCTATGCTCCATGTTTGGAAGTCATGCAGTCTGGTCCCGACTGGGTTTCTAGGAGCGCCACAGGCCCGGCAAGGTCTGGGTGGATTCTTTTGAGGTATTTTATTTATATATTTACTTGCTTGAGTCGGGATCTCATTTTGTCACCCAGGCTGGAGTGCAGTGGCACGATCCTGGCTTACCGCAGTCCCAATCTTCTGGGCTCAGGTGATCCTTCCACCTCAGCCTCCTGAGTAGCTGGGACAACAGGTGCACACCACCATGCCCACCTAACTTTTAAAATTTTTTGTAGAGACGAGGTCTCACTATGTTGCCGCAGGCTGATCTCGAACTCCTGGGCTCCAGCAACCTGCCCGCCTCAGCTTCCCAATCTCAACTGAGATTGCAGGTATGAACCACTGTGCCTGGCCTCTTCTGAGGTATTTTAAATGAAGCATTTTTATTCCAACTGGCAAATTTGATAGTGGGATTTCAGGTCAGGCTTGAAGGGAAGCAGATGCCACAGTCAGACAACTTGTGTCTTGGAAGGAGCATTTGGAGAGGAAAGGCAGCCAGCCGTCGCTCAGGCCAGCATGACTGTGGGGGGGGGCTGGGGTACCAGTTGTTTTCAGGTACTTGAACCTGAGTCTTTTGAGCACTCATTGCTTATTGAAAGCACCCCCCAAGACCTCTAAAACACACACACACACACACACACACACACACACACACACACACACACGTGCGTGCACGCCTCTTCCATCTCGTCTTTCTTGGTCAACACCACCCCCTACTGGCACCACACACGCACACTTGCCCCAGTTCTCTGTAGCTTGGCTGTTAGCTCTGTTTGAACGGAGCTTTGAGACGAGGGGTCGAGGGACACAACACTGGACTGGGAAGGTGAGTGACTTGGCACAGGAGCACACACCCTCAGTGCCCATGAACTGGGGTGGCCCCGCTTTTCCTCCCACAGACCGGATGGCCTCTAGTCAGTCACCCTGAGAACAGCGGTTCCCAGCCAGAGCCATCTTGCCTCTCAGCGCCCGTTTGGCAATGCCAGGCGACAGTTCTGACTGTCGTGACTGGCTGCTAACACCCGGCCAAGCGTGGGACAAGAAGGAAGTGTTGGGCCGAAAATGCCAGAACTGCCGCGGCTGAGAAATGACGCCCTAGAGAAGCACAGGGCCTCCGGGGCCAGTTCTCAGGATGCCAGGGCCCCCCGCTCACCAAGATGCACCTCCTGCCCTGAGGGCAGAGCTCCTCAAACCTGAGACACTGGGAGAGAGACAAGGAGACCCCCTCATATGCATAGGACAGCTGTTACAAAAAAGGAAGCAAGATGGGAAATCAGTGTCGGAGGATGTGGAGGAAGGGAAACCCCACAAATGGCTTGGGGATGGTGGAACGGCTCAGTCACTGAGGAAGACTGCCCATCAGTCCCTCGACCTTGTTGAACATAGTCCCCAGGTGATCACGCAACCCCGTACGTACCCAAGAGAGCTGAAAGCAGCCTCAGACCCTCGCCCAGCAATATCCATGACAGCGCCATTCACATCAGTCGAAAGATGGAAGCAACCCAAATGCCCATCAGCAGAACGGAGAAGCAAAAGGCAGCCTCTACACATGGTGAGATGGGACTCTGCCATAGAGAGTCATGGAAGTCTGACACGGCCACAGAATGGACGGGCCTTGAAGACATTATACTCAGCAGGATTCCGTTTCCGCTAGGTCCCCAGAAAAGGCAAACCTGTAGAGAAAGACCGTAAGACGGGGCTGCCAGGGGCTGGGGTGAGGAGCAGAGCACCCTGGCTTCCTGGGTACCATTTTCATTTGAGAAGATGGAGCAGCTCTGATCACGGAGCATGGTGACAGCAGCAGAATGTGGCGAATGCACCTGATGTCGCTCACTGCATCCTTAAAAATGGTTAAAATGATCATTTCATGTGATGCATATTTCATTATAACAGCAACAACAAAACCCACACACCTGAGATTCTCTACTCTCCTAGACCCAACCGCAGCCAGGGTCCAGAGGAGCCCCAGCCAGCCATGCCCCTCTGACAGGGACCCACCAAGGCCCAAGTGTAGATTTGCCAGGATTGAATCAAGCTGAAGATTTGCTGCAAGGGGCTCAGATTGGATTTCGTGGACAGAGGACAGCTGGCCGCAATATGGCCGCCTCTTAGCTCACGAAAAAGGCATCGCTTCGAAGTTGTGTCTCCGCGGTAGGGGCCCCTCGGTTGCAAGTCGGCAGGACAGGTTTTCTGTGGCAAGGAGCCAAGAGAAAGAGGCTGGCCTTGGGGAGGGAGTAAGAAGGCTGCCAAATACTCCTGGATGTCCCTGATTTCTTGCCTGCTGGGAACCTGCAGCCTCACTCGAGTTTAGGGACAGTGACTTTACTTGTCCAAGCCCGCTCCTCTGTGGCCGCCCAGGGTCCGTGTGTGTGCATGTGCAGGCATGTATGCACAGGCATGAGTGCTTTTTTCACATTTTTCTCTAAACGAGTGACCTCAGTGCTTAGAACACAGGGGTGATGGGTCCCAAGTCATGGGTTCAACTCCAGTTGTGGACGGTGTGCTTCACACAGCCATCACTTCAAGCGGCAGAGAACACTGGTCTCGGCGATGCCAACACAGGAACGCCAGTAAAGGGAAGCCAGCTGCCCCGGCCGTGCCCACACCCTCTGGGAAGCAGGAGACTTTGCACAGCAGCAAGTGGTGCGGAAGGGCCGTCGATGCGTGGGGGCATGGCACATGCTACCTTCCAAACAGAGAACACAGCGGGCCTCACCAGTACCCCACATGTGGGATCAGTCATGTCCCATCAGCCAAGCCCTCCTGCAGCTCGATTCCATGGTTCTCTGTGTGAAGTTAAGGGTGGTGTCCGGTGCACACACCCCCAGATCTGAGGAAACTTTTGAGTTTCCATTAAGAGGAATCAGATAGGAGTAGGCGACTATGGTTGCTTAGTGATCAGGGCTGGAGAGACCTGTAGGCTGAGCCCAGCCCCCTCCCCCAGAATCTACGGACTGTCAGAACAGCCACCTGCTGAGACCTTGACCCCAGAGCTGGAATCCCTGCAATGTTCTCCCCGGAAGAGCACCTTCCCTGTGGGACTGGATGGAGGGTAGGAAAAGACACGGCTTCCTAAGGCCTGATGGAGAGATCGTGCCATTTGAGGCCACACCTTCAGGTCAAGCAGTGTTTCTGTGCACAGGCTGCTGTGCAGAGCTCAGGACGGTGTGAGACACAGCAAGCCTTCCTGAAGTCTCACTGCTGTCCACCCCAGCCCCAAATTCAGCGTAACACTCCCCATCTCTGACCATGCTCTTCCCCCTGCATGGAATCCCTCCCCATCCCCACCTCTCCAGTCATTGTCCCAAGCTCCTAGTCATCATTTGCTATTGTTTAATCCTGTTGAGTTTAGAAGGCAAACCACCATAAAACGGCTTTGTCCTGGATCCTGGTTTGCAACTCCAAGTTCTGCCACCAGGTGGCGGTGGCAGTTAAGCTCAGCCCTGGTGGCTCTGGTTCCCGGATGTCCTCCCACGTGAGGATGCCAAGCTGTCCTCGCGTGCTCGCCTTACCCTAAGTGACCCTGGTATTGCCAGCCTGTCCTCAGCAGAGGAGAAGCAACTCCAAGAGGCTGGAGGACCCGCCTCAGCCCACACCACTTGCAAGAAGCAGAGTGAGCTCTGTGAGCCCAGGTCTGGCTGTGTTAAAGCCCCTGGTTTTCTGGCTAAGCTCTGCGGTAGGGCATTCCCTGAACCCCTCAGCAGAGGAGCCTTCTTCCCACTCAGGGTGCCGCACAGCTCAGCCCCCTAGACACGACCCTGTTCCATCTGATCGCCTGGTTGGTCCTTCAGTAACGGCCAGCTGTGCTGGGTCACCTCCTCCGCATGGACCATGAGGTGAGGCCTCAGACCTCCACAAGGACATTCACCTCTCCGGAGTCCCAAAGGGCTAGAGGCCCCTCCAGGAGTCGGGCCAAAGCCCAGAGCTCTGATCCGTAAGGCCAACTCCTTGCCACACACGTCCCTACAGCTAGTCTCCCTGCACTTGGGCTGAGGCTCCAGCACATCTCATGGACAAATGGCTTAATGCGAAGTACATTCAGAGACATCACAGCCACCTGTGTCGTCCAGAGGCAGGTCGGAGCGTAAGGTTCTCTGGATCTGCCTCAAACCAGGGGTAATTTAGAGGATTTAATAGGATATCACCAAGGCCCACCTGGGGCAAACATCCACAAATAGTGTTTTTCTCAGTTAAGCTTTTGAGAGTCATTGAGTCCGTTTATAACCCCCATTTATAGCTCCTGGATGAGTATTTTTTGTGATGGCTGTCTGTCAAGCCGCATGCACCAGTACACCCGACTGGGGTGGGAGGGTCATCCTCTCATGGTGAGGACTCGGCCTACAGGGCCCCTCCCGTTCCAAATGTATGCAGGCTCTGGAGTAGCCCTCCACCACACACACACACGTACACCTGGATGGATTACAGATACATTTTTCTGGCAAAAACATATGGGTCTATGTTGACTCAGCAGCATTCTTACTGCCAAGAGAACCTGCCAGGTCTATTTTTAAGCTGTACTTCTTGGGCAATTAAAACTATACAAAACTCTTTTAAGCCCTGGGAAACCTTGATACTGTGAATGAGGAGTTGTGTATGTTGTTGATGTTTTAAGTTTCAACCATCAAAAGTCAATAAACTTTAACAAATCTCTGAAAGCATGAAATAGGGAGAAAGTGAAATAGGGAGATAGAATTCCCATCGGATCCATTTTGCACAACTGGGTCTATTCCTGGCTGTATGTGATCACCATTTAATCAGTACTTTTGTACAGTCTACATGGGCCCATGGAACACAAGCAAAAATACCCATCCCCAGACCATTAGGCACAGGCTTGTCAAGCTCAGACCTGGAGGCCGGGCTTGTCTCACCAAGCACACGCTGTTATTTGGAGAAGATTATATCGGCTTCACTGATCACAGCCAACTTTCCATTTGCCTGTAGGAAGAAAACAGACCCATGTAGCAATGTCACATCCAGCAGTAAATATTGTGCATTGAGACCATAAAACTGGCACCATTGCCATCCTTTTATGAGGCAGATGTTATCAGACACTGCCCAGGCACTCCCACAGTACCGCAGGCCGGGGTCCTGGCTCTCCCTTCCCTCCTGCACCACCTGCTGTTTGAATTCTACCAGGAAGTGGCCACGAGCCTCTCCCCAGCGTGTCTTGTCCCCAGAGTATGGTTGAGTCTGAGGGTTCACCATCTGCCGGATTTGCTTTGCCCTCAACTTCTCACAGTCGAAAAAGGAAGTGCTTGAGCCACACTGCTTTCTGGCAAACAGAGCCGTGTAGGCATTTGTTCACTTTGAAGAGAGTTATATTACCTGTCATCCACATTCCAGGGGACCCGACGCTGCTCCTTGCAAACAGAAAGCAGGTGCCCACTACATGCTACATTGAATTGCAGGTAGGTTTGCAGTCAGCACACACGACATCACTGAACTGTGGGTTGGTTATAGACTCCCCTGCAGGGTGAGCTCCCCGAGAAGACGTCTTGTTATGTTGAAGTCGGGACTTACAGAAATCTCCCTGGCATGGGGCCCTTGAACGAACAGCCTTCATCTGAGCAGGCAGGAAGGAGCTCAGAGATGGGTAGAGGAGATTCCTACTGGAGAAGAAACGAAGGAGTTTGAATTCTACCTGGCAGGTGCCGAAACGTGCCCCCCGGGCCATGGGCACGTGTGGCCCTAGAAGGCTCCGGCCCCAGCACACCCTCGGAGCAAGTTGTCAGTTTCTGACTTCGGCCCCTCACGAAAATACCGAATGCTGTGTGGCTCCAAGGCACTGCACATGGCAGAGGCTCTGGGTACACAGATCTGCGAGGCTCCCGGGTTAGTTCCCGCATCCACTCAAAGATGGGCCACCCGGACGAAGGAGGACTTGCGGTCCCACTGCGGGCCGTGAGGGGGGCAGACAGCCTCTGGTTGTCAGCCCTTCAGGACCAGCCTCCGCTGTAGAGCGGCTGCCTCGTGAAGGCCACAGCATCCCAGGGCCGCCTGAGCCTAGCGGGTGAGAGAGCCGGGGCCCTGGCCGGCCGGCGCAGTGCGGGACACCTTGGGGCTCCCACGAGGGGCTTGTGAGGCCGGTGCCGAGGCTCTGCTTCTTCCTTCACCCGGGCATCCCCCTTCTTACAGGTGTGGATCTCTAATAATTATCTGAGCCCCAGATTGTCTCAGTGTCCGCCCTAGAGAACCTGCGGCACTTGGAGCCCCTAAAAGGGCCCCTCCCCGTGATTGCGTTCCAGGCCTGAGATCCTTGCTGCTGAGATGTGATAAGGAGGCAGGCGTGAGCCACACGGTAGAAGTCTTTAGATGGGCTGCTGTGGCCCTGTCCCTAGCCTCCTCAGGATGGACTCTAATGCGGAAGGGAAAAAGGCCACAGACTTGGATTTTTTTTTTTTTCTTTGAGAAAGCAGGATTTATTGAGAAGACAGAAAAGTTCCCACAGTGGGAGGGGACCCGAGGGCATTGCCCAACTTGGATTTTTAAAATTACTCTTTTACACTTAGAAGAACTGCATTTCTCCAGGCACGGTGGCTCACGCCTGTATTTTGGGAGGCACTTTGGGAGGCAGAGGCGCGAGGATTGCCTGAGTTCAGGGTTTCAAGACCAGCCAAATCAAAAAGTTAGCCAGGCATGGTGGCGCATGCCTCTGGCTCCAGCTACTTGGAAGGCTGCGGAGAAAGGATCACCTGAGCCCAGCAGGTTGAGGCTGCAGTGGCCGTGATCGTGCCCCTGCACTCCAGCCTTGGCGACAGAGTGAGACTCTGACTAAAAAAAAAAAAAAACCGCAGTTCAGGTGGTTAAAGGTGGGCGATGCCACCGCCTGGGAGGGCTCACCCACACAGGACTTCCCATCAAAATCCCCAGCGCACAGGTACTCCGTACAGACCCCTCCAGGACTGCCCCAGGCACAGAGAGAAGGCTCCCCATGCTCTGATGGGAGGTCTAAAAACATTCTACATGGACTATTCTGGCAAACTCACAAGAGCAATTTGAAGAGTCTTGATGACATTTACTTGAAAGGGGTCACAGTATTTGTCCAGAAAAATATTTAAGGTTTATAAAGGAGTAGAAATGTCAGTGTGGGGGAAGCATTAAGGGTCTCTCCGTCCGTTGGCATGGCAACCTTCTTTCTCTAACCACCGACATGAGTGTTGGGTTCTCATGGAGGGCCTGAGCTGTCCTGAGCTCAGTGAGGCTGGGAGCAAAGGCTCTGCAGGGCAGCGTCTCAGCAGTGCACAGCCATCTGTCTGAGCCTGATCAGCATGTGTTTCGTTTTGCCTAGACTCAGGATCAGTGACTTAGATGTTACTCTTCAGCTAGACCCTGAAGTCCTTGAGGATGGAGCCGTGTTGATTTATTTTTACGCCCACCTCACTCCTCCATATCCCACTCCATGTGCCGTGAAGTGCCCATAATTAAGGAAAAGGTAACAAGGAAAAAGGGCAGAAGAGGTCTCATGTGATAGCTGCGCACGCGAAACAACCTAGTCCTAGCTCGTGCCGTACCCGCTGGGGAGCCGCAGTCATAGGGTGGGGCAGTCTCTGTCCTGCAGTCTTACCTAGCAGGTGTCAGGATGTTTCCGCAGGTCTGAAGATGGTCCTGCCGTCAGTTCATGCAAAAGAAGAAACCGCTCGGTTTATCTACTGAGTCCACATGGCCCAAAGGGTCCTGGGACCCCTGGCGTGACTGGCAGTCCTGGTGGAGCAGAAGCTGTGGGGGTGCATGGAGTGGGCCAATGTCCACGTGGTTCCCAACCCTGACTTCTTCTGGTCCCTCAGAGTCCAGAGGGTTCTTGGGTCTCATTCTCTCATGAAGCCTCTTCTTTCAGCCTTCCTAACTGCCAGCGTCCTCCTGTCCATCAGGGGCCACTAAGTTTTCTCAGGCAGAGGTAATTTCGTTATTTTTTTTTAAATAAGTGCATCTAAATTCCAAACCACCCTTTCCCCTGGGAACATAGATGCCCCTATTAAAAAATAGATATAATACGTTAAATATATAACATATAAAATATGTAATAGATAATATGAAATATAATATATCTATGGGAGACCAAAAAACCCCCGGAATTATCTTTTGGAGGGCAAGCTTTCTGCAGGACAGGCTTCCCCTGCTGGGGAACCCAGTGACATCAGCGTACCAGCTAGTATTATTGTGAGAGACTGCTTTTGGCTTCAGTGAATTTGGGGGCGGGGTGAGGATTCTCTCAGCACGTTTGCCCATTTCATGATGGGTGATTTAGGAGTGCACCTGCCCATATTGCCCTGAGTGTTCAGCAGTTTTTGACCAAAAACAGGACAACCCCCACACTCCACCTTCCCTATTCACCTGATCTCACCCCAGGCAACTTTTTTTTGTTTGTTTCCCCAGAGGAAAAAAGTCCTCACAGGGAAATGTTTTGCTGATGTGGAAGAGGTGAAACAAAAAACAGCTGAAGCACTAAAAGGCATCAAAATCAACAAATTCAAAAGCTGTTTTGAGCAGTGGAGAAAACATCTCAATAGGTGTAATGCATCAAATGGAGAGGACTTTGAAGGCGACTGAAGTTTAAACATGTAAGAATACACATACACAATTTTTTATAAATTCTGGATTTGGGGGCTCCCTTTGTATATTTCATTAGTGATGCATGTTATTCTAGAGAGGAGCATGTTTTTGTAAAAATTGTTCCAGGCGTCTTTTAACACATATGTTGATATTGTCTTATTTTAGAAAAAGATCCTTTTCACTTAATGATGTATGCAGATCAACTGTTCATGCCAAAACATGCAATTGCCATCTCTTCTCTGCCTGCAGACAATTCTATCCTAAGGATGTGGCATCATTTGCTTAGCAAACCTTGTTACGAGTATCTAGATCATATCTAGATTTTTGCTGTTTCTGAGCAGCCATTGCTGAAACTGTTGCTAGGGGTCTGGAGGAGAATAATGATATCTTCATGGTTCCCAGTTTGTGAAACATTGTCCAGGTGAGGTAGATATTTTCAGAAAAGGGAGGCTTAGGAATGTTGTAATTTGCCCAAACTGAACGGGAAAATTGTGTCTCAAAATCAGGATTTCTACCTCTAAGAAACTTACTCAAATGGATCTAAAGGACAACATAGATGTTTGCATAACAATTTGATTTAAAATTATTGTCTTGCATCTTAGCAATTTTAGTCCATCAAGGGGTTATTTTGTAACCTTTATTGCATTTTTAGGGAATTCTGTCAAATTCCAGAGTCATTTGGAGGCACTTGAAACTCTTTTACCCTCTTCTTATCATGCATTCTGAAAGGGTAAACTGAGGCGAGATAGGCTGGTGCTGGTACTGCAGGAATAATGCAAGATTGCAACCAACTAAGACATAGAAGGAAGTAAAGTTTATTATTCACCTTTCACAGATTGGAAAGGGCTCCAACACTCTGAAGCAAGTGTGGCATTGAAGGGCCAAGAACTGGGTATATTTAAGGGCCTTTGGGGGCAAGGGGGCTTTGGAAGTGGAGGGATCTGGGCCAAAAGGAATGTTCAGGACTTCTGGTCTTTGATGTTGATTGTAGCCACATGAGTCTTAGACTTTGACAAAACCAGACATTAGCATCTCATGCCCTCAGGTGGTGGGCTAGATGAGAGAAGATAAGGGGAGGGGTTTTTCCATCTAATAGAGATTTGCCAAGGGGGTAGGGTAAGCTGCCAGCTTGGTCTGCAGTAAAATGTCTGACCACTTCCTAAAACCTGCCTATTGGAAATTTATCTATGTCTAACCTGTGGTAGATTCAAAGCGTGTCAGTCTTAGCACAAATGGGTATACTGAGGCAAAATGTGAACTAAGTTTATTCTGCTTCCCAGGGTCCCTCCTTTCACATTCCCAACCTATGATTCCTGGTCTGCCTTATTTAGAGTTGAAAAATATTAGAACACACAAAATGTACAACCACAGAAGTTTTATTGGATCAACCTACATATCTCGGCCTCTCTGCTGGATTATGGAGAATTCCCTCTCTTCTTGCTCACTCACCGGAGCAGTCCGGAATGTAGACTCCAAGCAACATGGGCCTCAGCCTCCAGCCTCACTCCCCCAGGCGGGGGCAGCAGCCCATGGGCCTGAGACCCCCGATCAGAATTGTTCCTCCACACTGATGAGGAGTCACCACGTGGTAGGTAGCATGTGCCACTAGCACCAGACATCAAGTGCCACATTTGTGGTGTGCTAAAAATTTAAAAATCACCATGTGTGGAGGTGGGCTTGGTTGGCTGGAGTAGCAGGGGTGAAGGTGTTCACCAAGACGGTTGCGAATTAAGAAAGATCGATTCACCAAGGGAAGAGACGGTGTGAGGGGCACAACCAGCAGAGCAGCAGAGAGTCTGCCGTCTGCAAAGGGGCAGGGACAGAGGCAAGCTTTTATAGGAGAGCCTCTTATAAGATGAAACCTCGGCCTCCTGCCTTCCTGGATGCCAACGTCCTCCTGTCCCTCCGGGGCCGTCAAGGTTTAGTGGGCTGGGAATTGTCTTTGGGGGGACATTTCCAGAGGTTTGTGAAGGGACTGATGGATTGTGGTATTTTATTTTGTAAGATAAGTTTAGTTGACAGCAATAGTTAACTAGCAACAAATGGTTAATGACTCTGTTTACTGCAAATGTTTTACAGCAGGCTGACCAGCTTTTACAGCTTTTGTAACATTTGTAAAATCTCACCCTGAGATTTCCTTCCTCAATTTCCCCAATTTACCCAACTGATACTGGCCTCATATTCCTCCACAAAAATTAAGTTGTAAAATAACAAAACATCCCGCTCCCTCCATCTGCTCACCTGCAGCTGTAGACCAAAACAGTATTTTTTGTTCGACGCATGATGTCATATGCTTTTCCTTCTCTGCTCTCTTGTTCCCACCCTCTGGCATGTATGTGTTGCACACACACACGCGTGTGCGGACACACATTTGTGAGTTCCAGTTCTCACTTGACAAAAAGGCTTTAACTGAAGAAAGAGAAGGGCAGGTGAGGTAAAGAAACAAGCCAGTTAGATGGACCAGGCACCAATCTCCAGGGTACCTGCTAATGTTAGTGCAGCCTGGGGGCCACCTAATCATTTACTGAAACAGAGAGAGAGGCATTTGCTATTCTAAAAGCCACAAGTCAGTGAATGCAAATGTGCCCTATTCAGAAAACCAAATTAAAGCAACTGCTGGGACTTCGATGCATAGCTAAGCAGAACAGTTTCTCCTGCTTTATGACCAGCTATGTTTATCCATCAGAAATCACATGCCCTTAAGCCAGAACCTAGACGTGCTCATTTTCAGGAAGGCTGGGTGGCATTAGTGAGGCCCTGTGCTTCAGAGGAAAACACTCGAAATCCGTCATTGCCCTGGACAGCTCTGCCAGGCACTGCAGCTGCAGAGGCAGAGGAAGGCTCCGGGCACATCAGGCTCTGCTACAAAGCGACAGGCGTCTGGCACCCGGAGCCTTGGCCTCGTGTAGCTCATGGCCACCTCCCACAGAAAGACAGTGCGAGAGATGGCAGACCAGGGAAGGCCTTCCACAGAAGGCAGGTGACATGGGGAACCTCACAGCAGCTCCCAAAATCTGTTACCAGCTCAACTGCAAATCTTTATCCAAGGGGCCTATTCTCTGCTTAAGCTGCTGGGCCTTTCTCTAACTGCTCTAACCCCACTCCATCTCCTGGAGGCCGTGTGAGTCTCGGGTCACGAACATGCCCTCAGCCCAGCCCAAGCTAACAGGGAATTTGAGAAAGGATTCTGAGACCCCCTAGGGAAAAGACCCACATCTGTCTCCTCGGGGCTTCCGTCTCTGTATCTGTCCTCTGTCTCTCCTCTGTCTCTCCATGCACCCTCGCTGCGTGGGTTTCTCATCTTGCTTTCTCTGTGTCCTCCTCTCTGGAAGCAGACTTGCGCCCCCAGCTCCGGGTGGGCTGATCTTCTGTGCTGCTGTGACCAGCAGAGACTGATTCATTCTGATCCTCAAGTCCACGTTCCTAGAAGACGGAAACCTGGGAACAAAGAGAACACACTCCCCGCCTTTGTAGAATGACAATCTGGCAGAGAGAAAAAGACACCACTAAACACAGGCAAATAGATAAACCACAGAGTGAGAGGGAGTGGTCAATGAGCTCGGCTGCTATGACAGAAAGGGACAGAGAGCGTGGAAATGACATAGACTGAGGGCACCAGGAGTGTGGTCCTCAGGGAGTGACGCTGAAGCTGCATGTGAGGAAATGGGAATTGGCCATCCGACGTGGCAGAGAAACCTGTGACCGAACGCAGGGCAGGAAGGAGGCAGCGGATGGATGGGGTGAGCTGGAGAGGGTCTCCAGAGCCAGGACGCGCTGGGTCTCACAGGCCAGGTTAGGGTGTGGGGTTTCAGTGGAAGTGACATGGGAAGCTGCGAAGCCATTTTAAGCCAGTACGTTGGTTTTCAAAGATCATTTGTCTACAGTGTGACTGAAATAACTGGGAAGCAGCTATGGAGGCAGGGAGGCCAGTTAGAAGCCCACCCCAGGGAGCAGAGGAGAAGCTGTGCTAGCTTCCTCATCCAGGGTTACAGATCACCACAGTGATCAAGCCAAGGTGGCCTGGGGTCAGGGCTCCCAAGCTTCTGGTCTGAGCAACTGGGCAATGCAGTGGCCAGCTGTTAGCCCAGGTCACACCATTTTAGACAGCCCCACCCCTTTGCTAGCTGCCCCGGGATGGAAAATTATCAACTAGGCTAGACTGCAACGCTAACACCTAGCCTAACTGCAAGGTTTCCTCTCAGCTTACTTTACCACAAGCCTTAGTTCCCCCCTAGCAACTCCAACAGCAAAAATCCCCCCCGCCTTATAACCACCCTAGCCTGCAACAGTAGCAGGCTTCAGCTATCCGGAGTGCCCCCCGCAGGTTCTCTGCCTCGGAATAAGCCTGTGTTGCTGTTGAGCTGCCCGTCTCCTATTCTCTTTTCCTACCCACTTGTCTTCATGACCTAACACTAGCGACAAAACAGGAAGCCCTGGAGCAGGCACAACCGGGCAGAAGGAACAGCATACTGCTTTGGCTATACAGGGCGTCAGTGTCTCTGAGACGTCCAGTGGAGTTGAAGACCAGGCCGCTGTAGGTAGGCTCAGAAGGGAAGGTCTGGCTGGATGATGCAACTGAGAGCTGCCAGGATCAGGGAGTGTTTTTATTTTTTAAATAACGGGAACAGGTGAGGTCACCCAGGGAGAAACCACAGTGATGGAGCTGGACAAGTCCCAAATTTAGAGCTGAGGAAGAGGAAAATCAACTAGGAAGTCTGAGAGGGAACGGCTGTAGAGGAGTAGGGAACGTGTGACAAGTGGATGACACACAGTGGGAGTTGGCAACTGGAATACAAGCTGCTAGAAGATTTAGTCGCTTAAACTGACACTGACCGAAGGTCAACTTGTGGAGGTGTGGGGTTGGTGGTGTCCCAGAAGGCATCTGTCAGACACACCTAAAGATGGCACTAGCCCCATTTTCCTTCCCACCCCTTGATGTCTTATAAGTATTCCAGATAGACTTTTTAACTCTAGACATCCATCCATCCCCCAACTCTGCAT
>NW_007098479.1:3330-23993 GCF_000164805.1 Carlito syrichta | reverse complement strand
CCACCCACCCATCCATCCAGGACATTCCACTAAGATGCAGGGCACATGAGGATGCACAAGGAGCAGCCTTTGGTCCTCTTTCCCTTCACTTTTCTGTCTCCTTCCCTGCTGATCTTTGTTTGGCTCTAAAGGAATTGCTCAAGATTTGCTCCACATACACATAGGCATCCATTCTGGTATTTGGTCTTGGAAAAGCACTCAGAGCCTACTACGGTTCAGTTATGTTGAGTTAGTAGTGGTAACAATAGCAGCAATAGTAACACCATGATTGGAACATCTCCATTTAATGAAGAGAAGGACTATTTCTAGCTTCCAAATGACCCACCTGTGTTTCGCCAGTCTAGGCTGCCTTGAACTCCTTGAAGCCTACTTTCCATCGGTCACCTTGGTTTCTTTCCATATTTGCATTTTCTTTCCACCTGCCAGCATGAAAAATTCTTACACAGTGATGTCTAAAGTCAGTGTGGGACTGTCACAAAGACCAACGCAGCTCCTGTACGGTATGTAGGAGTGAGCTGCATTCTCTCCTGACCACGGAAGCCTGTCCAGGTGGCCCAGCTCCCCGTCCATAACTGACCGCCTCCCTGGTCCAGCCACCACCAGAACCACAGTTCTCCCTTTCTCAGGAAGGCCCGTCCTTGCTATCCATGGACTTGTCTTTTATATGTCATTTACTTGTCCAGCTGCGGGACGACAGTGGGTTTCATGCAAGCATCCCACATAGATGTACATATTCTGATATGACCCTCTGCGGCACAGGTTACAACACAAGGTGCTCCCAGTCCTTCCCCAAATCTCCTACTGTGTCAGCTATCCCCAGTTGCTCTTCTGTCTCCCTGGACTGTTTCAGAGTGACTCTACAGTGGCTCTCTACTCCACCACCCCTTGGCCTCTCCCTGTCCTAGTTACGCTGGACCAGCCTAGACTCTCACACCGAGGTTGACCTTCATCTGTCTGCAGGATCGCATGTCCCATGGTGCTCAGTGTTTTTGCTTTCTCTTCTCCCTAAACTTGGAGCCAACCCCATCAGCAGACTGCCTCATGGCCATCTTGGAAGCAGGTATGTGTCATCCCTGGAATCATGGTCAAGAGGACCAAAGACACCAATCCTGAGTGGATAGATAGACTTCACTGGCTTGTGTTTTCTGTGGCAGGTGATGAATTGGGGGGATTCGCCTTCCAATGAGTGAGAGTTGTTAACACCGCAATGGTTCTACCGAAAAAAGAGGTTGCCGAGTGTCCTTCCCTGGGGGACTTTCAAAATAAAGTGATCCTGCCTCAGATGATTTAGGGGGACAGACTAGATGACTTTTCAAAATTCCTTCTAATGTTGAATGTCTACTATCCATCTCTCCCACCTCTGCCCTCTGATTTCAGGAACGAGAGAGGAGTTGTGTCTTGATGGACCACACCGTCCTTCCCACTGTGTTCTCTGATGCCCTGATTTTATTGATGGGGTGAGGTGGATTTCTCATAAATCCATCAGAAAAATATCTGAAGCACACCCTGAGGTACATATGAAACCTATAAGCCTGCTGTCCTTTTGTTTCTGTCCCTGGATAGCAATGAGGCATCTGTTCTTGCCCTTGACCACATCTTGGATTTGCTGATTTTCTTTGCTCATGTTCACTTTTCCAAGTTTTGAGAGAATGGGCATGTCACCAAGGCATCGGCAGTCTCCTGAGAAATAATTAATCCATGGAATTTTTCACTCAAGGGAGTAGCTATGAATCCAGAAGTGCACTTCTAGGAGGCCTCTCACTGGGTACAGGAGCGCTGTGTGGATTCACACAGTGGTTGCTACTCAACCATTCACAGGTTTCGCACACGTAGCCAAACACCCATCGGTGCTGAGCTCAGTGCTAGGGAGACTCCCCAAGCCAGCCATGAGTACAGCTGCCTTCCAAAACACAGCATGCTCTGTAACAAAGGGAGGAGGACCTTCAGGAAGGTGGGCAAGAGTCTGGACCTGGTACCAGATAGACCTGGGCTTCTGCCCACCCCAAAATAACCACCATCCAGCAGTGGGACTCCCGCCGAGCCTTGGTTTCTTCCTCTGTGAAATGGAGATAAATGTAAGACTGCATAAGGGTTAGGTGAATGAATGGGTGTGAAGGGTTCCACGGCATCCAGAGAGCAGGAAACACGTGATGGCTACTCCTGGCCTGTGGATTCTCCTGAACTGTCTGTTTAAAGTGTATCCCTGTACATGGCTGCATTCAAAAGAAACACAGCTGTGCTCACAGAAAGCTTTGGCACACATGTGTCTGCAAATGCTATGAGGAGGCAGAAAAGAGATTGCCTTCCACGGCAGGGTGTGGGGGAGTCCCCTCCCCAAAAATCTGGATTTATTTATTAAAAACTGTGTACTTATTCTTACATGTTTAAACTTCAGCCACCTTCAAAGCACTCTTCATGTGATGCAATACATCTGTTGAAACGCTTTTTCCACTGCTCAAAACGGTTTCTGAACGCATCAGTTTTGATGCCTTTCAGTGCTTCTGCCATTTTGTTTCACCTCTTCCACGTTGGCAAAATCTTTTCCTTTAAGGATTTTTTCATCCAGGGAAACAAACAAAAAATGTCGATCAGAGCAACATCAGGTTAATGGGGAGGGTGGGGCACAGGGGCCTTGCCGTTTTTGGTCAAAAACTGCTAAGCACTCAGTTCCTGGGGTGGGCAGGTGCCTTGTCATGGTGGAAGAACCAGTCACCTGTTTGCAACAACTTGGGATGTTTCTTCCACAAGTCATGATGCACAACAATGCTAGCTGGCCCATGGATGCCCATGGGTTCCTAGAACACTCATGGGGAGGAAGGGGAAGGTGATACTCCAAAGGGCCCACCCTCCAAAAGATGGTTCTGATTTTTTTGGGTCCCCAGTACAACTGAGAGCAAGCAGGGCTCCCAACCACTCTCTTTATTCCTCTCCGTCCCCAAATCCCACTCCTCACGAAAGGACCCCTTCTCTGCTTCCCGTGAGTCCTCCCACCTTTCCCACCAGCTCTCGCCCTCTCTTCATTCCCAAGCACCCTCTCGTACCAAGAAGCCTCCTGCAGGAGTAAGTCCTGCGTGGATGTTAAACTGCGCCTGGCATCAGTGTTTCTAGGGATTGTGGAGGCTGTCAGCTTGAGGAAGTGATTTTCCCACCTGCATTTTTTAAAAACTTGAATTCAAGGGTAAAGTTATGAGACAAGCTGAGAGGGTGGAGGAGGAAACAGGAGAGCAAGGTCTCCCCTTCTTTGCAACAGAGAATGAGCACTTGCCCCTCCCAAGTGGGGGCTGGAAGTGATGCTCAGTCTGTGTGCCCCGGGAGGTGAGCAGGACCCTCCCCGTGCATTCCCCAGTCCAGTCCACGCTCCGCCCACCCATCACTGTGAGAGTAGTGCTTCCTGCCATTGTTCTGCCCCTCCCTCTGCCCGGGAGCCCAGGAGGCACATGGCCCTGTCCCGGCAGAAAATGCAGACATGCTCACTCAGGCCAGGCTGGCTTCCCACGGTCACACTGCAGCCCTGAAGAGGAACCCTCCAGGATGGATCTGAAACGAAGCCGGTGTGAGTGTGCTGCTGCCCTGAGACTTCCGTGGGCCACAGGAGCCTCCATGGCTCTGGGCTCCGTGTGGCCCTGTGAGAGCGTCCCCAGAGGTTTGGCCAGTAGTTGCTCTCTGGTCCATCAGATAGGCCCTCTCCACTGACCTTGGCTGTGTTCTAGGGGACGACTTCCAAGGGGACAGGGGTGGGGGAGGCTGAAGTCAGATGGGCGTGCTCCAGCCAAGCCTATGCCCAGCACATTGATAAGTGCTGTTAGGTGAGGTGGGTGCTGCTGTTCCCTGTTTGTGAGTGAAGAAACTGAAGGTAAAGTTGAAGGTGAAGGCTTTAAAACAGCATGCACAGGTCACAGGTCTTGACAGCCAAGGGGAGCGGAGTCCCTTTAAAGGCAGATCCATCTGATTCCAAATTCTGCTTTTCCCATGGCTACACACATCTCCCCACCTTCAAGGTTGTACACTAAAGTTCAAGCCCCATTTACCTGATAGACCAACTTCACACGTTCCTAAATTGAGGCTTGAGAGAGAGACCCCAAAGGTCACTTTCAATTGGTAAGTATGTGCGGTGATGAGTATGTGAATTGGCTTGATCTGATCATCCCAGAATGTAAACATGAATTAGAACATCACATTGTGCCCCACCAACATATACGATTGTTATTTGTCAACTAAAAGTAAAATTAAAAATTTTACTTGAGAAATAATCACACAAGCCCAACTCAATTAAAATCATCAATCCACCCACTGCTCAAAAAACACACATATACTCTGCTGCCTTCAATCTCAGGCTTTGTTTCCTGGGCATGTTCACAACGGAAACATGGGCACACATCTAGCATACAAGTCACCTCTAAGTTTCCTGCAAGTGGAGGGGACTTCCTGTGATTGCCAGGTCCAGGCCTCACCTCCGTGGGCTCAGCCGCTCTCAGGGTTTCAAATGGCGCTGCACACCTGTGCACTCAGACACAGTCCCTCCCCACCTTGGGAGCCAAGACCTGTCTGTCTGCAGCACTTTTTTCACAAAATGTAGAACGCGAGCCTTCCTGCTCCCTCAGATTGCTTCCTATGTTCCCTCCTCCCTGCCCAGTGAAGGACCGAGAGGAAAGATTTGACTGCCAGGAAAGTGGAGTGGAGGGACCGCTTCATTGCTTCCTGCCTCCGTGGGGATGGTGGCACAGCCTCCCAGTTGGGCTTCCCCACAAGAGAGACGCCTGGCTGTTTTCTTCTCATGTTTCTAACCTGACCTTCCCCAACTGCACTGGGGCCTTATAAGGAGATGGGCGGGGGAGTCTAAGGAGAAGAAATAACTGTAGATTGAAGGAAGACGTGGGGCTCCGGGGTCTCTGTTCCTTCATCACTTCTTCAGCATTTCCAAGTCAGGAGCGGGACTAAGGGGCTGGCCTTGCTCGCTGAGCCACTGGGCAAAGTCAGGCAGGCTGCAGACAAAGCAAGACACCAAACCTGAGTGTGCAGGGTGGGTTCATTTATGGGGGAGGATGCCGATCCTGCCCGTTCTCCATCACCCGGGCCTCACGGTGTCTCGGGAGGTTTTGTTTTCGGGTTTTTGGCCAACTGGCCTCCCCTGAACTCACTGCGAATGAGGACAGTGGCTTCAGAGGCTGACCAGCGGCTGGGATGTCATGGCCTCATTTTCCAGGACAACAGTCACGGTCACACGTGGCTCAGCCTCTTAAATCTCCTGCTAAAATTCCCCCGTGCGGTCTCTGGCCAAGGACGTGTGCCTCCGCTGAGTACCCAGACTGCCAGCTGGCATATTGTTGACTCTGCATTAGTGACAATAATAAAAATGGTGTTGACACAGCCAGTAGAAGGACTAGAGAAGGAAGCTCCGGGCCCCTCTTGACACATCAGCAAATGGCGAGCTGAGACAGTTCTGGAAGCTAGGTGGGAAAACTTACCCCAACCCTGTGAATGGCCGTTAAGTCTTCACCTGATGGAAAACAGAGGTCCGGAAGCCACCCACCTCCCTCCAGCTCCTCAGAGTGGTGAGGTTGACGGCCGGGTGAAGCATGTATTGTGCACACAGCCTGTGCCAGGGACTTTGGGTATCTGTAATTAGAGACTGAGAGGAGTTGGCCCAGAGTTATGGATATTCCTATGATGGGATCGTCACTTACACACTTACCCAATTATGCATGAAGTTTTTCTTTTTTTTCAAGTTGCCCAGACTGGAGTGTAGTGGCCGCCTCCCGGCCACTGCAGGCTCGACCTGCTGGGCTCTAGCAATCCTTCCACCTCAGCCTTCCAAGTAGCTGGAACTACAGGCGTGCGCTACCACGCCCAGCTAATTTTTTGATTTATTGTAGAGATGAGGTCTTGCCAAGTTGTCCAGGCAGGTCTCAAACCCGCGGGCTCGGGCAATTCACTCACCAATCCACTCACCTCGGCCTCCCAAAGCGTGGAATTACAGGCTGAGGCACCGAGCCTGGCCATACATGAAGTTTTTCAAGAGCCTCCTTGCAACGCTACTACTTCATGAAGGAGGCAAAGAGATCAGAAAGATAAAACCCGGACTCTGGAAGAGACACCCGAGGACCAAAGACATCCCTAAGGACTCAGGAGCTCTGGGTTTTAATCTGGCTCCTGCCACGTAAATTTTTCTCAAGCCATCAGGTGCAGTGGCTCACATTTGTAATCCCAGCACTCTGGGAGACTGAGGCAAGAGGACTGCTTGCCCAGGAGTTCAAGATCAGCCCGGGCAATATAGCAAGATCTCATCTCTATAAAAAAAAAAAAATCAAAAAAAGTACCCAAGTGTGGTGGTGCATGCCTGTAGTCCCAGCTACTTGGGGGGCTGTGGCAGGAGGGTCATCTGAGCACAGGAGGTTGAGGCTGTGGTGAGCCATGATTGACAGAGTGAGACTCCAACTCAAAAAACAAATTTTTTTTTTGGCCTCAAGTTGTAGCTTTGTGCCTCTAACATGACCTCAAGACTACCGAAAGAGTCTGAATTGTAAAGAGATTAAAGAACATACTGCAGACATAAACTCCACATGCAATTTATGAGGTTTCTTTATTTGAGAAGCCAAGGTACATCAGGTCCATTTACCTTGTTAACATTTACTAAGCAAGTGCTGTGAGTGGCCAGTGATGCTGCAGTAAACAGAACAAAGTCCCTGTCCTCAAGGGGCTTACATTCAAGTCAAAGCGAACAGGAAAAAACCCAGCTATAATATGAATATAATAATTTGCAGTATTGACAAGTGTGAGGTGTCAGAATCAAAATGAAGTCACCAATGTTTAAAAAATACCCTGACAAATAGAGCTGGGAAGGTCGTGAAGAGAGGACTTTCACACGTGCATGCCAGATAACAAGAACGATCACAGGAGACTGCAAAAAACACAGCCTTGCACAGAAATGCACCTGCAAGGGTCTCTGCCTAGTAGCTGCCTGTGCAACCCAGGACTGGCATCAGCCTTGTTGCTCACCGTATAGGCAAGGATAATGAGTTCAAAACAATGATGCAATCCTCGCTTTTCCTTGAAAGCCTTTGTCTCCATCTCCCTGAATACTCACATGTTTTATAGTGGCACACGTGTTCCCGTGGCAATGCTATATTCCCAAATAAATACCTTTCCTTTTAGAGAGCTTCTCTGCTTCTATCTGGGAGAATGGAGTATGCTTAAGGAAAGAGGACTGAGGGGCTGAGAGTGACAGGAGTGCTGCTATTTTAGCAGGATGACCAGGTGCAGTCTCTCTGATAAGCTGCCATTTGAGCAGAGTCTGCATAAAGTGAGGGCGTGTCACGGATAATTGAGAAAGGAACACTCCAAGCAGAGGGAACAGCAAAATGCTCACCCATTCTGCAGTCCAATAGTCAGAAAGAGGATGAGGATTTGCCTCCTCAAACCGAGGCTGAGAACTCTGAGGTCCAGAGAAAGGGGAGGCATGGTCAAGTCCCCCCACTTCAGTCTGGACAGGAGCAGGGTGAGAAAACATGGTGTGTCTGGCTGCAGCCCTGCCTCATCCACCCACGCTTTAAGCTGAATGTCTGCATCTCACCAAGGTCCATCTACTGAAGGTCTCACCCCAGGGCCTTGGGAGGTGAGAGCCGAGCGCTCTGTAAACAGGGTATGGAGGCTCCCCGCCCCTTCCACCATGTGAGGATGCAGCGGGCAGGCATGTCCATGAGTTAGTTAGTCCATGAACTAAACCTGCCAGCACCTTGATCTCGGATTCCAGCCTCTAGCACGGTGAGGAGCACATTCCTGTTGTTTATAGGCCATGCAATTTATGGGATGCTGTCCCAGCAGCCTGATCAGTCCCAGACGGCTGGCTGGATGGACTATGGTATGAGCTAAGTCATCGCAGTCTCAACTGTCTGCTGAGACCCACATTTTTCTGATGGGAATAGGATGCTTCTTTTTTCTGTGAATGGGGGCTGCATTGTGAGTGCCTCTGAGAGTAGCAGCAGGAAAGTTTGAAAGTAGTCTTTCCCATGCGAAACAACACCAGTCCCCACCCACACCACCCTGGTGAGTGGGCAGAAGGCAACACAAAGCTAGGGTCCTCCACTTGATACACAAAGTGCCCATTACCCTCTCACTAAAGAGTAGTTTTTGCAGAGGCTTTGACAAAAGTACAAGGCACTGTACACCTGAATGCACCTCATGGTAGCCTGTACATTATACTTAAGCCATAAAGTGCTTTAAGGGTTCTTGGACTAGGAATAAGGATAAAATTACAGTCCATTATTATTATAAATGTCTTTTCATTACTCCTTGTTATAGTTTCTAGCTTTAACCAAATCATTCTTACTCTGCAGAAGTTTACGACCTTGGGCTCCAAGTGGATGAGCCCCGAGTGCCCGACCATCACTCCCTGAGCTCCCCCGACCAGCTCCTTCAGCCTGTCTCTGTGAATCACGCGTCCTTCTCGGGCACTCTGCCGCACCCCCCCCAGCACTCACCCCGCATCTGTACCTGACTGGTAAGAAGGTACTCGGTAACGCGGCCTCTGGGGTCTCAGCAGAGTCGGCTGTTTCTCTGAGTGTTGCCTAGCAGACCCATTTCTGTTGCCTTCTGGGCCCCACATTTCGTGCCAGACAGAGCCAAGCCAAAGAGAGCACAAAGGAGTATAGCACAGGTATTTCCTAGGTCCGGAAAATGGGTCCTGGGAGGAAATGCAAAGCTGGGCCATGTTCTGTTGAGGGCCTAGAAGCAGTCCCGGAAGGGACCATATTTGGGGCAGGGATCAACTTTGTACTTGGTCCTCAGGGACAGTGAGAGAACAGTGGAGACATGTTGCCCTAAGCATTATAAAGGCCGGCATGGCCTTCCTTCTGGAAGCCACTGGAAGCACCTCTGTAGTGAGGCCTCAGCCAAGGTGCAGTCTCCATCCCGGGCTTGCCGAGGTCACAGCCCAGCAACGTGCTCCTTCCTGCCCACGTCCCATCTCCCTGACATGCTGCGGCTCTTTCCCAGGGCACACCCCCCACGTGACCTGGTGCATCTTCCCACCAGCAGGGCCACGGAAAAGGAGAAAGTCACGTTGGCAGGGAGCTCGTGCGGGCTCGTGGGCACCAGTTGTGCCTGTCTGGCAATTTGCTAGCTCAACTTTGTTCTTCCTCCATGCCCACTGTAGCTTCAAGCTTAACGTCTCATAGCATCAGCCTCGGGCAGGTACCTAGGACAGGGCCCAGACAGTGGCTTAGCAGGTGTTTAAGCTAGAAACCTGGGGCTTATTGCTGAGGCTCCTGTCAGCTAGATGATTGAGGCAGGTAACTTCATTCTGGTCTCAGTTTCCTTATACATACGACATCGCGTTGGTGTTCTGTCCAACATAAGCGAGAGGGCATGAGCCTCTGACACACACAGGCCTTTGCACACTGCCAGCTATCCTCCCTTGGAGGAGAATTCATAACGGTGCTGGTTTGGGGAGACCTCACATTTTCTCATGCTTACAGCATTTCTGCAATCATTTCCACTTAGGGAAACTTAGCCTTTGGAGAAAAATATTCAAATAATGCAGTTAGTCTAAGCCATTAGCAAGACAGCATAGAAGTTCGTAACCGAGCTTTGATCTGCAATTTGGAGGGAATTTCCAAATACTTGAGGGACCATTTCCCCCCCTTGATATGATGTTGGAATTTAACTCCCATTAACCACAACAGGCATAATGAGTCGGCAGCCAGAGGAACATACCCTCTAGTGCTTAATGAACACAAAATAAAACATTTCCTTTTATCTTCAACATCTACCAGACTGATTTGCATAATGAGATTCATATTCATGACGCCTAAGACCCTTCCATCAGCCCTGTGTTACCACACATCTCCTACGGAATGCCAATGAGCACACAGGGGTCTTCTTGGTGATGCTGGTAGGGAAGACGCTCCTGCAGGTGTGTCACGGGGCCCAGGACAATGGGGTGGATGAAAGGCACAGGACACTCTAGACAGTGGTGTCTTGAGTTCCTCAAACCCATGGAACTAGTGGTCTTGAAGTGACAACCTCCAAACAGGGACACCACTGCCTGGGGGATGACCACAGGGACGTGGCAGTGAGGAAGGTCATCCCCACACATGAGGTTCTGCCATTTGCCCAGCTGGGACAAAACGGGTCAGATATGGACATTGAAAAGAAGCAGGGGTGGGCTGGGAGGCTTCTGGTCATGCCGTAGTCCCAACTGGACACAGGAAAGTCTCTACAGGAAAGCTCTGTCTCTCGCCCATCACATCTGCGAGCTCCTTGGGGCAAAGGATTGTGTTGTACGTATCTTTACATTCCCACCTCTGAGCACAGGCCTTGGTACACAGAGAACTAGCAACTTTGAAGCACCCACCATGTACCAGGCCCTGGGGTAAGCATTGCACATCATTTCACCCTAGCCATTCTTTGTTGCAAGTCGATGAGGGAGGGAGGTGGTATTTATATTTCCTTTTCCAGACTAAGAACCTGAGTCTAGTTCAGAGATTCCAAAAATGTGCCTGAGGTCTCCCAGACAATGTCAGAGCTGAGACTTGAACCTGGGTCTGCCTGGTACTGTAGCCCACGACATGGTGCTCAGTCACATTTGCCGTGGCAGGTGGGGTCAGCAAGGGTGGAGGCAGGGCGAGCTCCAGACATGAGGACAGTCCTCACGGGAGGCAGAGTTGAGGTGACTTCGGAGTTGCTTTCATGGTACATGAGAGCATGGCCTGCCATCAGCCTGCCCCCAAGAGCAAGCGGGGGTGAGGGAGTGGGCATGTCCACGTACCTTCCATGCTCCACACTCTGAGGAGGAGGATTCTGCTGAAGGAGACCAGAGAGTGACTCTACACCTTCAGAGGACGTGGTGCAACTGCCAGCAATCAGAGCCATGCACAGAAGGCAGGTTGTAAAAACCACACTTGAGAAAACCAGAGCATCTCGGTGAATACTGGAAAACATTCTTCCTAGGAACAAGAGTTCCTTGTGTCAATGAGGTGGGCAGGAACATCAAGCCTCCTCTGCTCTGGCACTCCCCGGACCATGCTCCCCGTTACTCAGCTGTATGTTCCTTGGAAGCCTTCTGTTCTGGTTGGAAAAGGGAGAAAGTCTGAGGAATTCTGGATGTAATCTGATCCTAGACCAGCAGCCATCCATGTCCTGACCTTTGTGAGGCCACATGTGGGCTCATGCTGAAGCGTGAAAAGCCGGGATCCAGGGTTCCCTGTCCTGTTAGTACTTGCTGAGACACCAACAGTACAATTGGAAGAGAAACGACTTTCCACTAAGATTTTTGGAGACACTGACGGCAGCTTGATGAGAAAAATATGCACAGGCAGAATGAAATCCCTGGACACCATCCACAACAGAGGTGAGCGTGGGCACAAGTCAGACCAGAGAGCCAGGACCTGACTCTGCTTCCAGCAGGAAGGAGTGTAGGCCTCAAATCAGACCACAGGGATGGGGCCCGGCTCAGCCACCAGCAGGAAGAAGCCTGGGCCACAAGTCAGACCACAGGGCCGGGGCCTGGCTCAGCCACCAGCAGGGAGGAGTGTGGGTCACAAGTCAGACCATAGGTCGGGACCTGGCTCAGTACCAGTAGGGAGGAACGTGGGCCTCAAGTCAGACCACAGGGCCAGGTCTCAGCTCAGCAAGGGAGGAGCATAGGCCGCAAGTCAGACCACAGGACCGGCGCCTGGCTCAGTCATCAGCAGGGAGAAGCACGGGCCTCAAGTCAGACCACATGCTGGGGCCTGGCTCAGCGACCAGCTTGGAGGAGAGTGGGCTGCAAGTCAGACCACAGGGCTGGGGCCCAGCTTAGCCACCAGCAGAGATGAGCGTGGGCCACGAGTCAGACCACATGCCAGGGACGGGTTTAGCCACCAGCAGGGAGGAGCTTAGGCCTAAAGTCAGACCACAGGAACATGGCCTGCTTCAGCCACCAGCAGGGAGATGTGCAGGCCACAAGTCAAACCATAGGGACATGGCCTGGTTTGGCTGTCAGCAGGGAGGAGCATGGGCCTCAAGTCAGACCAGAGGGCCAGGGCGTGGCTCAGCCACGAGCACGGAGGAGAGTGACCCACAAGTCGGACCACAGGGCCAGGGCCTGGCTCAGCCACCAGCAGGGAGGAACATAGGCCACAGTCAGACCACAGGCTGGGGCCGGGCTCAGCCACCAGCAGAGGAGCGTGGGCCTCAAGTCAGACCACAGGGCCAGGGCCCGGCTCAGGCACCAGCAGGGAGAAGCGTGGGCCTCAAGTCAGACCACAGGGCCAGGGCCCGGCTCAGGCACCAGCAGGGAGAAGCGTGGGCCTCAAGTCAGACCACAGGGCCAGGGTCCGGCTCAGCCACCAGCAGGGAGGAGCGTAGACCACAAGGCAGACCACGGAGCCAGGACTCAGCTCAGCAAGGGAGGAGCATGGCCTCAAGTCAGACCACATGCCAGGGACAGGCTCAGCCACCAGCAGGGAGGAGCATAGGCCACAGGTCAGACCGCAGGGCTGGGCCCTGCTCAGCCAGAGAAGAGTGTGGGCCTCAAGTCAGACTATAGGGCCTGGGCCCGGCTCAGCAACCTGCAGATAGGAGGCCTCAAGTCAGACCGCAGGGCCATGGATCGGTTCAGCCACCAGCACGGAGGAGAGTGGCCCATAAGTCAGATCACAGGGCCGTGGCCTGGTTCAGCCACCAGCAGGGAGGAGCGTGGGCACAAGTCAGACCACAGGCCGGGGCTCAACTCAGCCGCCAGCAGGTAAGAGCCTAGGCCACAAGTTAGACCCCAGGGCTGGGGCCCAGCTCAGTCACCAGCAGGAAAAAGCGTGGGCCACAAGTCAGACCACAGGGCTGGGTCCCAGCTTAGCCACTAGCAGGGGCGCGTGTGGACCAGAAGTCAAACTATAGGGCCGGGACAAGGTTCAGCCACCAGCAGGGAGGATTTTTGGCCAGAAGTCTGACCACAGGGCTGGGGCCCAGCTCATCCAAGGAGGAGCGTGGGTACCGATCAGAACACTGGGCCAGAACCTGGCTCAGCCACCAGCAGGGAGGAGCGTAGGCCACAGGTCACACCACAGGGCCAGGGCCTGGCTCAGTACCAGCAGGGAGGAGTGTGGGCCTCAATCAGACAACAGGGCTGGGACCCAGCTCAGCCACCAGCAGGACGGAGCCAGGGCCACAAGTCAGACCACAGGGCTTGGCCGCTCAGCCAGGGAGGAGTGTGGGCCTCAAGTCAGACTACAGTGCCGGGGCCTGGCTCAGCCACCTGCAGGTAGGAGGCATGGGGCTCAAGTCAGACCGCAGGGCCAGGGCCCAGGTCAGTCACCAGCCGGGAGAAGCGTGGGCCTCAAGTCAGACCACAGGGCCGGGGCCCGGCTCAGGCACCAGCAGGGAAGAGCGTGGGCCTCACGTGAGACCACAGGCCCACAGCCTGGCTCAGTCACCAGCAGAGTCAAGCGTGGGCCCCAAGTCAGACCACAGGGCTAGGGTCCGGCTCAGCCTCCATCAGGATGGAATCTGGGTGGCTAGTCAGACCACAGTGCTGGGTCCCGGCTCAGCCACCAGCAGGGAGGAGTGTGGGACACAAGTCAGACCACAGGGCCGGGACTTGGCTCAGCAATCAGCTGCTAGGAGCGGTTCTAACCTCTCCAAACTCTGGTTCTTTATCTGTGTCTGTAAATGAAAATAAAATAATATATCCCCCCCCTTAGGTCTGCTTAAAGTCTTACATGAGACACTAGAATGCAAAACTCCTGACAAAATGCCTACACAGGACTGCTGTTCAATACACATCACTCATTAAAGAACAGGGACATGATAAAAATGTCTGTTCACCAGCAGGCTCTGCTGGCGCTACCATGTGCCAGGTACTGACCTAGGCCCTGGGGGAACACAAAGCCCAGAAGTTAATTACTGCGTGGAAGAGACAGACATGACAAGCTAAATATATAGAATGATAATATCCTGTTAGGTAAGGGTAAAATTAAGAAAGTAAAGCAGGGTGAGGTGAGCTCCAGCATCGTGATGCTATTTCAGATAAGGTGGCCCAGAAAGGTCTCTCTGAGGAGCTAATATGCCAGCAGAGTCCTGATGGAAGCAGGGAGGAAGCCAGGGACTTGCTGGGGCGGGTGTCCCCGCCAAGGGAGCAGGGCATGCAAGGGCTCTGGGATAGAACAAGCACTGGCTGCAGAGACAGAGGAGGCCAGGGCAGCTGGAGCATGTGGGCAGGGTGGAGCGGTGGGTGAGGGAGAGGGGAGTCAGCACCCACTGGGGTCTCATGACTCAGTCATTTCTTCCATGCTGTCTTGCTACTCTGTAGAAACTGGAAGCCTCTGGGTCAGTGGAGCAGAGCTGTTATGACCGCAGTATCTAGGAAACCAAATGGAGCTGGGTGTCAGTCAAGCTCTCAACTTTATAGCACCTTGGAATATTTAATCCCTCGAAGCCCAAATTACCTCATCTATAAACTGGATATCACAGCAGTCCCTGTCTCCTTGGGTTTTTTTGAGATGGAGTCTCACTCTGTTGCCAAGGCTGGAGTGCAGTGGCACGTTCACAGCCACCACAGCCTCGACCTGCTGGGCTTAGGCAATCATTCCACCTCAGCTTTCCAAGTAGCTAGAACTACAGGTGCACACCACCACATCTGGCTAATTTTTTAATTTATTGTAGAGACGAGGTCTCACCATGTTGCTCAGGCTGATCTCGAACTCCTGAGCTCAGGCAATCCTCTCACCTCAGCCTCCCACAGTGCTGGGATTACAGACATGAGCTACCACTCCTGGCTTCTCCTTAGGTTTCTATGAAGACTAAATAGCCTGAGTGAAAAGCCTGGCACTATATAGTTGCTCCATTCTTTAGCCTTTTTTTTTTCTTTTTTCTGAGTGGGATTCTCACTGTGTTGCCTCATTGGAATGTAGTGGTGTGCTCACAGCTATCACAGCCTCGACCTGCTGGGCTCAGGTGACCCTCCCCCCTTAGCCTCCCAAGTAGCTGGGACTACAGATGCATGCCACTACACCTGGCTAATTTGTTGATTTATTGTAGAGATGGGGTCTCACCAAGTTGCCCAGGATGGTCTCAAACTTCTGGGCTCAGGTAATCCTCTTATCTTGGCCTCCCAAAGTGCTGAGATTAAAGGCGTGAGGCACCACTCCTGGCCTCATACTTGAACTATTGTTGAGGAGAGCAGGAACATGGTTTGAGCTTTCCTTCCTGCCACTCAAGCTCTGACCACGTGCAAGCATTGTGATATAAGATCTGTACTTCCAAGCATTGTGCTGGCCACATAACTTTTCTTTTTTTCTTTTGTAGACTTACAAAACAGCAGTACCTTTTTAACCTAGCAATCAGCTGACTGGTAGTTCAGAATACAAGAGCCAGGAAGGAAATAAAATACATCTTTGAATTCCCAAAACACCTATCCAAAAGACCATACACTAAAGATGTGAGCTTGGATCACAGAGCTCCCTCCACTCCATATTCATCTCTAAACCCCATCTTACATACCGAGTCAGCTGGGCTTCTCAGGCTGCAGAGAGCCAGAAGGGGACAATGACTAAAGGCCAACATGGTAAACATAAACACAGCACCAGCGTGAAAGGAGACAAAAGTAAACACCGTAAGACACAGAGAAGAAATCCAAGGATACAGGAGTCTATTCATTCGCTCCTCCATTTAGTGACACTCTCTCAACAAACACTTACCGTGACTATTGTAGGCTAGGCACTGGATACCCAAAAGTGGCAAGAACGTCATCCTTGCCCTCACAAAGGCATCCTTGCTCACACACAGGGTGTGGGGGAGAGGGACGGAAATGACTTCAACACTCATTGGGATGGGGGACTACAGGGCACTAGAGGGCAGTGCGGGAGCTCCAACTCATCTTCAGCCATCAGAGATGGGTTCCTAGAGGAAATGGAGGCTATTCCACTCAGGGCTCTTGGACAGGGTCATCCAGGAGCTCTGCAGTGAGGATGGTTAAAGCCATGGTACTGCGTATGAGACAAGGACGGCCATGTTTAGGATATTCTATGTGATAAAGCAGGGAACGGCACGAAGACTTCCAACCAAAATCATTTCAGTACAACAAACTTCAGCTCTCAACTGATGTGTTACCTGGAAACTCTTGCTTGGCTGGACTGTCATTTCCTAGTGATAATGGGTCTATGCAGAATTACTCTAAGGTGAAGGTTTTCAGGCAGTGCATAAGGTATACTACATAATATTGTATATTATACGCAAGTATTGAGCAATGTACAGTATCTGCTTTGGCACTTCTTGATTTTTGAGTTTGGGTTTTTAAAAATTATCTGGCTATAGGGAGAAGATTTAGGAAGAAGTATCCTTCGAAAGCTAGTACTATTAATGCTAGTTATGAATCTAAAACTTAAGTCAGTCAAGTAACATGACTAAGTTTCACAGCTAAGTAATGGCCAGTTGTCTATTTAGTTCACTCAAAACACCTGCTCGTGCGGTTTGTTAGAGCAAGAGACTGGAAACCACCTAATGGTCCAACCACAAGGAACCAGTTCAATAAAAGATGGTATATCATAAATAGAATGTTATGTATTAAAAAGAATACCACAGTGCCTAATATGGAATATTCTCCAATATCTACAGTTAGAAAAAACAGCACCAGAGTGAAGGAAAAAACCCTAACCCTTGTCCAGTAAATGGAAGAATGCACAAAACACTGGTAACAATTGTTGCCTCAAAGTGGGAGCCGTGGGCTACTGGGGTTCAGGAGAGGGAAGGAACATCCTTTTAAATTGGTGACCCTTTTACTTTTTGAACTGTGTACCATTGGCATGTGTATTACAAATTCAGAAAAAATGTTTAAATGAAGAAAATGTGAAAAGTGTCACCAATTCCAAGGGAGACATGTTGGTAAGATGGTGGGGTAGAGTGAGCAGGTGCCAGACGAGGGATATTCAGGGCAGCCTCCTGTTTCTTGTTCTGCGACTGAGGGCATGACACGGAATCACAGCCAGCAGCCTGTAGAAGGAATCTGACTCAGAGGTTGGTGCATACCATGCTTTAAAAATGTGAATCTGAAGGACTCTAATAGATATTTCTCCAAAGAAGGTATACGTGAAAAGATGCTCAAAATACTCGTCATTAGGGAAATGCAAATCAAAACCAGAATGACACCACCTCACACTCATTAGGGAGGTACAATACAAAAAGCAGAAAAACAGCAAGAAGTAGCAAGGATGTGGAGAAATTGAACGCTGTGCACTGCTGACGGGAGATATAAAACAGTGCAGCTACTATGGAAAAAAGCAAACACAGAACCACCATTTGGTCAATTTTACATCTAGGTATATCCCCAAAAGAATGGAAAGAAGAGTCTCAAAGAGACATTTGTATACCCATGTTCACTGCAGCATTATCCACAATAGTCAAAAGGTAGAAGCAACCCAGTGTCCATTGATGGATGGTTGTGTAAACAAAATGTGTTACATATTTAAAATGGAATCCTATTTAGCCTTGAAATGGGGCCGGGTGTGGTGGCTCTCGCCTGTAACCCCAGCACTTTGGGAGGCCAAGGCAGGAGGACTGCTTGAGCCCAGGAGTTTGAGATCAGCCTAGGCAATATAGTGAGACCCTGTCTCGACACACACACACACACACACACACACACAGCCAGGTGTTGTAGCATACACCTATAGTCCCAGCTACTTAGGAGGCGAAGGCAGGATCGCTGGAGTCCTGGAGTCTAAGGTTGTGGTGAGCAGTGATCGTGCCACTACTGGAAGGAAGGAAATTCTGACCCATGCTATGACACAGCTGAGCCTTGGAGACATTATGTTAAGTCAAATAAGCCAGTCACCAAGGAGAGGTACTGTGTGATTCCACTTACATGCGGTGCCCAGAGCTGTCAGCTTCTTAGAGGCAGAAGGTTGGAAGGAAGCTTGCCAGGGCTGGGAAGAGAATGGGGAGTTATTGTTTAATGGGTATAGAGCTTCAGCTTTGAAAGATGAAAAGCGCACCGGACATGAATCGTGGCGATGGTTGCACAACAGCATGAATGTGCTTAATGCCACTGAACCGTACACTTGAAAATGGTCACAATGGCCAATGCCACATGTCTGTTACCACAATTAAGGGCAATTTTGAAAATGTGAATTTGAACGTATTTAGACAGAGCTCAGCCCTTCTAATTCCCCAATGAAACTCCTGTGATTTTCAGTCAGGTTCACACATTTGACTTCAGAATCAGTTGTTCCCGTTTATCTTCCCTGCCTGGCTTCTTGGGCGTTCCAAAGTGTGAGCCTTAGAAAATCCATGTAATCTTTTTGCCCCTCTTACTCCTCCTAGGTCTAGTAATCTCCATCTGTGTGGTGAGCTTGGATGGCAGCACTGTATAGATGGAAACTGTCAAAGACTAGGATGTGTTCCCTCCCTCTCCACAAACAACAGAGCAAAGCATAAGCATGGCATGTGGAGAGTGAACCAGTAACATCTTCACACATCAAGTGCCTGAATCAGGGGAGGGGGTAGCCAGGGCAGGAAGACTAAATGATCCCACGGGTTGGGGTTTTTCCCCTTAAAACATAATCAGTTATAAAAGGCAGGGGGAGGTAGAGGCACGGTCAGGAGCGGGGAGGCCTGTCACCTGTGACTCGAGTGCAGAGCCAAGAGACCGTGGCTCCCAGTTACCACTCTCTTTTCAAGGGTGAGATAAACAGTCTCTTCTCCTCACAGGTAGTTCTGCCATCTCAATAACACAGTTTAACAAACATCAGCTCAGCAGCCGTGAAGGGAGAAGGGTGAGGTGCAGAGATAGCCCAGACTAGCTCCAGCGCACAAGGTGGAAGGTCCCAGGGCTTTTGCAGCCAGGCACTGAAGTCTGTGTCTTCAGGTATCTTCCTGCTTCTCTAGCAGATACTGTTTCCAATCCTGAGATTCCCCTAAAGGGGAGCTGGTTTTTTGAAAGGTCCTCTTCCTTCCCTCCCTTCATTTCTCCTTTCCATCCTCCCTCCCTTCCTGCTGTCACTCCCTGAGCATGCATTAAGAATCAGATGTCATCTAGTATGGAGGACACTGTGGCTCATAGACAAAGTCTTTGCCCCTGTGTTACTCATGTTCTGGTCAAGATGGTTGCTTTCCTTGCCAAAACTTTATGCTCATTATCTACAACAAACTGAAAAAAAACCAAAAGAAACTGTCTTTGAATAATGCCTGGAAGAGTTGGAGTTCACAGATCCATCAATATCCTGGGGCATTACGTGGCTCTGACCCACGAAACAAGTAGCAAGAATACTGACTCTGTAAAGACACCATAAGCATTCATCATATGCCCTCCCTATGCTCCAAATAACTCGAGACCTATGTGAGGTAAAGATGAGAAAGGAGCCCTGTGTGACAGGGAAAACAGGTTTTAAGATCACCAAGTGACCAATCTCTGTAGGGTTGGAAACTGGAGACAGATCAGGTAGCAACCCACAGGAGTCATGATATTTATTTTTTTGGCCACAACTTGGTTAAGTGGATTTTATAAATGCTTCAACATAGGCCTGAGAGGCCAGAACTAGAAACAAAGACAGCTTTTAGAACAGCCTGGCAGCTTTCCCCATTGACAACACTGGGGCAAAGACGATGAACCTCCCGCAGCAATGGGTCCTTCCTCACAAGAGAAGAGGCTTGGAGGGAGGCTCACACAGCTGTTAAAACAACGTCACTCGCAGATGTGAGAATTCTGGACTCGGACAGTGGGAAGAAGAAAAAACAGGTCTGGGAGATGCAGTCATAACTGCACTACACAACTTTAGTTTTATGAAGAGACAATTAAAATGTTGGCATGACCACTAAGAATATCTGGATGTTCCCCGTCAATGCGCTCTGCTGACATGGAGTCTGCACCATTGTGGTAACCTTGGGAATGGGGGCCACCAGTTTGCTTAAGGAGGGAATGAACTGAGAATATGATGTTGCGTGAAAGAAGCTGACACAAAAGAAATTATACTGTAAAACCTCAAAATGCAAAAGAACAAGCTAAACTCACCACTGCTGCCAGACAGGAAGACAGGAAGGTCATCGATGAGAGGAGCACAGGAGTGGTGGGACTGACTGACCTGTTATGGGCTGCACAACCCTGTCTACACACATCCCTGATGTTTATATTTTAAAATCAGGCTAAAAATATTACCTGGTTATGGGGTGTAATTTGGCCAAGTCAAGCTCATCCATTCATCCAACAGAAAGTAGATGTACATATGACATGCCGGGCGCCATGCAAGACACTGAGGTCCTGGAGACAAGTTAGTTATTTTGGGTTCCTGTTTACAAAGGATGCTGTCTGTGGGAAAGAGCAACATGGAAACAGAGAACTATGATGCAACTTGGCTTGTGGATTAGAGGAGGTGTGGGTGAGGGCTGCAGGAGCAGAGAAGGGAATGTGAGTGGCTCACTGGAAAGCTACACGCAGAAAGGTGACATCTTAGCATGCTGTCTCCCCCTGTACAGTGTCCTCTCTCTCAACACCACCAGAGGATGAAGAAGATTTGGCCAAAGAGAAAAGGGTACTCCATGTTATCAGAACAGCATTAACAGATGTGAATTTTGAAAGTTATTGTCAGCCAGGCTCAGTGTCTCAGCCTGTAATCCCAGCGCTTTGGGAGGTCAAGATGAGTGGATTGCCTGAGCCCGCGGGTTCGAGACCTGCCTGGGCAACTTGGCGAGACCTCATCTCT
>NW_007098479.1:953-3310 GCF_000164805.1 Carlito syrichta | reverse complement strand
TGTCTGTAGTTCCAGCTACTCAGAAGGCTGAGGCGGAAGGATCGCCGGAGCCCAGCAGGTCAAGGCTGCGGTGGCTGGCAGCGACCACTGCACTCCAGTCTGGGTGACAGAGTGAGACTCCAACTCAAAAAAAAAAAAAAAGTTATTGTCAACTCAGAGAACAGAGAATGTTTAATGTGCCTGGAGTTCAGGAGACACTGGGGACAATGGCAGGTGATGAAACTAGAGGTAAACTGAGGCTTCACATACAAGTGTGAATTTTACACAGGAAGTCAAGGAAAACTGTACAGCTAGTGGTCAAAGATTATACTTACACACACACACACACACACACACACACACACACACGATGCCTTTGTGAGTCCCCTCCCACAACAAAGCAGACTTGGTCCTACGGAACCCACGGAATGTGGTGCACGTGGGTGGCACTGTGGACGTCTGAGACCACTGCAGCTTCTGCCTTGATCCCTTGGAATGCTTGTTTCAGGGAAAGTCAGTGGCCATTTAAGAATTCCCATTCTCTTAGTTTACCCCCCGTGAGGAAACACAGCACAAAAGGGACCGAGTGAAGGGCTGTCCCTGCCATCTCAGGGATCAGAGGACTCCAGCCCTCGCCAACACCTGACGGAGTTGCAGGAAAAGCCCTACAGACAACAGCAGCCGTGCGTGGTCAATATAGAACTGTGAGCATGAAAAATGTTGGTCTTTTCTTTTGGCTTTATAATCACTACATTTTGGGGTGGTTTATGCCGTACTAGACAATCGGAACAGACATCTTGGAATGGCAGTGGGACCTGAAGAGCTGGGATCTGTTTTTGCAACCACAGTCTGGAAGCAGCTGAGGATGGGTTGAGGAAACAGAGGCAGAAGACGCCAAGGCAGAAGACACAAGGCCTTCACAGGGCAAGTGGTGTCGAAGGGAACGGAAAGGAAAAGCTGAAATCTAGATACCTGGGAGCCAGACAGGACAGCATGTGAACAGCAGATATATGTCTGCTGGGAAGAAGACTGGAAGTTCTCAGGCTTTTGCCCAAAGAGAAGCACTGGTGAACAAGGTCATACAGAAAGGAAGTCCTATAAGGGGTGGTGGGTGATGCCACGGAGGCACTGATGGTGAGGAGTTCGCAAACACATGCCAGTGAAGATTCCAAAGCAGCTGGAAACCTTGACTCAGTTTTGACATGGGGCAGACCGGAGCTGTACACACATACACACAAAGGATTACAGTTCCCTGTGGCACTGGGGGAAGCGAGAGGGTGAAGTTGCCAAGAGAAAGGGCCAAGGCAGTAAAAGTGGAGAATGGCAGAACTCTAGGAGGACACTCCAGGGGTCAGAGAAGGAAAAGCCCACAGAGGAGACTGGAGAGGGAGAGTCAGAGAACAGGACACTTGCATCTTGATAGATTTCTCTGTAAAGGTATTTGGTGGAAAAATGGAGGAGGAAGAAAGCCAAGCTGAGTATGACTGCCACCAAGGACAGGTTTGCTTGCAGGAGTTCCCTGGGCCAATGAACAGGGGCCCGGTGAGGTCTCCAGAGCCGAGGCAACTGTTTCACAGACCCGGGCTTTTCCAAGTGTGCTCCACAGACGGCATCACCCAGGAGGTGGCCTCAGGCCACACGGCAGACTCAGGGAGTCCAAGTCTGCATTTTAACCAGCTTTCCAGGAGGTTCAGACGCCTGTGGCAGGGCAGGTCAAGACAGAAACAGACACTTGCAGACACTATAGCCCTCAGGCCATGTTTTTTGTCAAAGCACACAGGCAGGCCTTGTTTTTTACCCGAGACACAATGAGAGACACCAGAACATCCTTAGGTGCTTCAGTCTTAGGTCTGTGTGATGAGAACTCACCCCTCTGACATCCAGAGTGAAAGATGCTGTGGCAGCATCGGCAGGTGGTGGGGATACAGCATTCTGAGAGCGCCTACCCAGACACTCTGCTTCATGGTCTTAGGTGGGCCAGCTATATTAAAAAGAAAAAAAGTTGGGCCAGGCGTGGTGGTTCACGCCTGTCATACCAGCATTTTGGGAGGTGTAGGTGAAAGGATTGCCTGAGTCCAGGGGTTGGAGACCAGCCTGGGCTACTTGGTGAGCCCTTGTCTTTACAATAAATCAAAAAATGAGCTGGGAGTGGTGGCGTGCGCCTGTAGTCCCATCTACTTGGAAGGCTGAGGCGGGAGGATCACCTGAGCCCAGTAGGTCAAGGTTGCGGTGGCCAAGAGCGTGCCCCTGCACGCCTGCCTGGCGACAGTGAGACTCCCACTCAAAAAAAAAAAGTCCCCGGGCGACACTCTCACGAAGCCAAGGACCAAGGCTCTCAAGTTGCCTGCACTGAGGCCTCCGGGACCCTCAGGGCGAGA
>NW_007098479.1:0-576 GCF_000164805.1 Carlito syrichta | reverse complement strand
CCCTCCTCGGCGAGCAGGGACGCGCCCCCTTTCTGCGCCTGAACTGCCCCGGCCCTTGTCCCGGGCTGCTCGACGAGCTCACTCGCGGAATCGACGCGAGTCCGTCGGGCTCGTACTGCGTGCACGGACAGTGCGGCACTGTCATCAGCAAAGCGGGGCGCAGCTGGTCCGCCGACAAGCCCGCGGACAGAGGCGCACGCCAGACCTTTCCGCTTCCTAGCAGTGCACAACGTTGGCGCGACCGCTCGGCGTCTTACGCCGGCTATCGAATCCGACTGCAGCAGCAACGCCTACGGTGCAACGCTCAGCAGGCCCTGGGGAGGCAGGGTTGCTGCCTATACGAGGACACCGCCACCAAGCAGCCGCAGGCCCCGCACCGCCAGCGAAGAGCCCGCGGCGACGAGAACGGTTCGGGCGCTCCACGCTTTCTGGGCAGTCTCGCGAGAAACACGGACAGCGTCGGACTTCACTTCCCAGCAAGCCCCGCGGCCGCTGGTCCCGCGAGGCATGCCGGGCGCCCCGCCCCTCTTCTCTCCTGCTGGGAGGCCCGGCAGAGAGGGGAACGTCACAGCCTGT
>NW_007098478.1:0-573 GCF_000164805.1 Carlito syrichta | reverse complement strand
GGATCGCCGGAGCCCAGCAGGTCGAGGCTGCGGTAGCCGTGAGCAGCCCCTGCACTCCAGCCTGGGCAACAGAGTGAGACTCCAACTCTCCAGTCTGGGTGACAGAGTGAGACTCCAACTCAAAAAAAAAAAATTTAGGGTCATTCTGGGGTGGGCATGGTGGCTCATGCCTATAATCCCAGCACTTTGGGAGGCAAAGGTGGGAGGATCACTTGAGTCCAGAATTTTGAAACCAGCCTGGGCAACCTAACAAGACCTCATCGCTACAAAAATGAAAAAAATTAGCTGGGTGTGGTGGTACACAACTGTAGTCCCAGCTATTCAAAAGACTGAGGCAGGATGATCACCTGAACCCAGGATGTCAAGGCTGCAGTGAGCCATGACCATGCCACTGCATTCCAGCCTGGACAACAGAGACAAAACAACAAACAAACAAAAAACAGCTAAAGGAAACTCTAGTACCCCCCATTTCATGGATGTTGCTTCCACACTGGCTTAACTATGGCCAGGTTACTTACTCTGCAACTTAAAAATGTCCTAGAAATATATATATATATATATATATATATATAT
>NW_007098477.1:1317-42670 GCF_000164805.1 Carlito syrichta | reverse complement strand
AGGCTGCGGTGGCTGGGAGCCGCCACTGCACTCCAGTCTGGGCGACGGAGTGCAACTCCGACTCAAAAAAACCCAAAAAAACCGACCCTCTAAATAGACCCATTGTACTTCATATAAAGTTCTAATGTCATCTCCATATATTTATAGCACCTACTGTGCATGGCAGTTTTAAGTGGTTTACAAATGTTGACGCATTCGATCCCCTTTACAACCTTATAAGATAGGGGCTGTGGTTATTTCCATTTTGCAGATGACTGAAAGGAAACTCAGAGAGATAAGGTGACTTGTCCAAAGTCACTCAGTTAGTGGGTGACCTTTTTATAACCCAGTTCCTACTCTCCTGTTCTGGGCCTGGACTTTTTTCTCTGTGCCTGTCATTTTGGCTTTTAATCATCCTTCTGTAGTTCCTCCTGCCATGGAGCTTTTGTCCAGGTGGTTCCTTTACCTGGATTGCAGTTCTTTCCTCTTGCTGTCCACTTAACTTCTACTCCTTCAGAGCTCACGTCAAGCCTGACTCCCTTAGAGAACTGATGACACCCACTCCCCATCACAGGCCGAGTGTCACTCAACTGCATAGACCTATCCTTAGAACACGTCCCAGTTGCATGCAGTCTTACACTGCTTGCATGATTCATTTTCAATCCACCACTTATAAGGGCTCCCTATGTATCCATCACTGTCAGGAGGTCTTATGTATATTAACTCACTGAATCCTTACAAGGTCGCGAAGAGGTAGGTATTGTTAATATTCTCATCTAGCACATTTGGGTGAGCTGCAGAGACAGCAGTGGGTGTGGCGGCGGGTGGTAAGAGGCACTTGCCTGTCTCGGAGTACAGCACTCCTTCCGGGGGGTTGTCAAGATCCTGGGCTAGAGGCCAGGACATGGAGTCTTCAGAGTTAAGCAGGCCGAGGGTTAGAAGCTGGTCCTGCCATCTTTAACTCGGTGACCTGGGCAGGTCTGTTTGCCTATCTAGCTTTAGTTTCCCTATCTGTGACGCCACCATTTCTTAGCTGTATGTTTCTGGCCAAATTAGTTTTCTTCCCCAATCTCAATAGTCTCATCTATAAAGACGGGATTGTTCTGAGGGTTAAGAAAGACAGGGCAGGTTGACTGGCTCACAGTTCCGCGGTGAGGTGGGTCCCCAGGAAGCAGGCTCTGAGGCGCAGGTTAGTGTGCAGGAGCTTTATAGGAAGCGCTCTCAGGATCAGAGCTTCTGAGGAAGAGAAGGAAGCAGGACTGGACAGTGGGCAACACTGGGCTCCAGTATGGTCCCCACAAAGGACTCAGCTGACCACAGGGGCACTCTACAGTGGAGACCTCCTTCAGAGTTGAGGTGAGGGCGTTGGATATTTATACCCTCTATATTGGATACAGGCTATCCTCCAGAAAGGGGCTTGACCAGGGCCTGGTTGGCTGTCTTCAGCCATGGGCAATCCCTGGGTAAGACTGGCAGCTGGCAACTCTCTGAGCAGCTGGGGGTGGGAAGAATAAGTCCTAAAGGGGAATCTGGGTGGCCCATCACAGGAACCTCTACAGTGCGGAACACTTACTAGTCATTGTAATAATCAACAAATTCATTTGACAGATGTGGAAACTGAGGCCCAGAGAAGGAATGTAAAATACCCATGACTAGCTGGCAAGCAAGTGGGAGAACCAGGGTGTCAGCCCCTGGCTTTTGGACTCTGAAACTGCACATGTTATTGTCTCTAAACTTAGTAAACTTGACATTGCCATGAATGTGTGTGCAGTTAGTATCCTTAAGTGGGGACTTCAGACTTCTTGGTGAGAGGCCACTATGGTTTGAATGTTTGTCCTCTCCGAAACTCATGTTGAAGTTTAATTGCCATTGTAACATTAAGACATGGGATCTTTGACAGGTGATTAGGCCACGAGGGCTCCACCCTCATGAGTGGGATTAAAACCCTTAGTAAAGAGCGAGTTGGGCCCTCTTTTACCTCTTGGTGCTCCTGCCTTCTGCTGTGGAAGGACCAGCCTTCCTCCCCTCTGGAGAATGCAGCATGCAAAGTGTCATCCTGGAAGAAGAGATGGCCTCATCAGACACTGAACATGCTGATGCCTTGGCCTGAGACTTCCCAGCCTCCAGAACTGCGAGCCAGTACGTGTCTGTTGGTTATAAATTACTCAGTTGTGGGTATTCCGTTATAGCAGCACAAATGTCTAAGATAGGAGGCAGAGCCAGGCTTATGACCAGGTGATCATATAATTCATTGTCTAAACCTGGACACTTTTATGAGTAAAAGGGAGCACTTTTTAAAAATAAAACTTTTATGATAGAATAATTTTAGATTTATAGGGAAGTGGCAAAGATAGTACAAAGAGTTCCCAAATACTATCTACCCATTTTTCCTAATGCTAACTTCTTACATTATAATACATGTGTCAAAACCAACATTGGCACATTACTATTCCCTACACTCCAGACTTTATTTGAATTTCATGAGTTTTTTCATAATGTCTTTTTCCTGCTCCAGGATCCCACATTGCATTTAGTTCTCAGGTCACCTTGGTCTCCTCTGGTCTGTGACAGTTTCTCTGTCTTTCCTTGTTTTTTTATGACCTTGACAGTTTTTAAAATGACCTTGACAGAGGAGTACTGCTAAGATATTTTATAGAATGCTTCTCAATTTAGATTTTGAGGAAGAAGGTGACAGAGATAAGTGTCCTTCTCGTCCCATGATCTCAACGTGACTTATTGCTGGGGATGTTAACACCGATCACTTGGTGATGGTAGCGTCTTTCAGGTCTCGCTGATGTCAAGTTCTGTACCTTCCACACCCAAACCTTTGGAATCCAGACATTAAGTACAGCCCACACTCAAAATGGAGAAGGGCCTGGAATCAAGCTGCACTTTTCGGAGGGAGTGTATCTACATATATTATTCGAAATTCTTCTGTGTGGGAGATTTGCTCCTTCTCCCAAAGGGCATGTTTTAAATAATTCTACCAGATACATGGTTATGACAGGGATAAGCCTGGACTATCCTGGACCATCTTGGGACACTTAGGCAGAGTAGAGTAGGAAAGAGTTTAGTCTCTGGATTCAGAAGACCATGAACTGGAACTCTGGCTCTTCTGAATAGCGGTGTGACCACGCTCAAGTTTCTTTACCACTCTGAACTTGGAATCCTCTTTCCTCATAGGATTGTTAGAAGGAGTAGATAAGCTAATTCCTGTAAAATACTTGGCATGGGGCAACCAGCCGTAAACTCAATCATTGCTATCACCTAACAGCGTTTGATTTTGAAGGTGAGAAAATGGAAGTGTGGGGAGAAGGAGGGATGCTCCCTTACCTTCCCTGCCCTCTTGGCCTTCCTGCCAGTGCCTGCACTCTTGCATGTTGTGCTCCCACCGAGAAGGCTGCCAGACCTACAGCCAGGAGCCGAGCCTGTGAGTGAGAAGTTGATGTCAGACTCTTGCATGTGGTACTGCTGCAAGGGGATCTTGGGGAGATTTGGGTTCCTCATATGCCTGAGGAAAAAGTCCTTTATGTCCACAGGCCTGGTGCTTTGGGCTGGGTTACCATCTGGCTGGGTTTCAAGCTCAGGCTGAATTTCCAAGTAAAGGAATTTTGGGGTCAGGAAGAAAAGCAGGATGGTGACCATCTTCTCAGCGATTCTTCCCTCCCCAGGGCTTTGAGAGCAGTCTGGCTGCACTCCCAGCATTCCCTGCTGCAGAAAGCATCCCAGCAGCCATGGGCTCCTCATGCCTATTGGGCCTGGGCGTTCTCTCCACTGGGGCTTCCAGCTCCTTGCCCTGGGCTTATGTGGAGCGTGTCCACCCAGAGCTCAGTCAGAACATCTTTCCCAGGAAAAGGGAGAAAGATGGGACATCTCTTCCCCCTAAAATGAGCGATGTTTAGAAAGGATTCTTGACCTGCCGTCCAGTAGGGTAGCCACTTGCCACACGTGGACATTGGGCTCTCGGAATGTGACTGATCAGAATGGAGGCAGGCTGTAAGTGTGAAACACTTGCTGGATTTAGGAGATGTATGAAAAGAATGTTATTTTTAAAATATTGGTTACATATTGAAATGACTATATTTGAGATATAGTGGGTTATTAGATAAAATATATTATTGAAATTCATTGCATCTGTTTCTTTTTACTTTTTTGAATGTGGTTACTAGAACATTTAAAGTGACATGTGACTCACATTATGTTTTTATTGGATAGTGTTGCTGTAGACTCATTCAGGGCCCTCAAAATAGTCCAGCCCCTTTGCTGACCAGATGGGGGAAACTGAGGTACAAAAAGGGATAAAGATATGCCCACAGCCACTAAGTGGTGGAGGGGGAGCTAGAGTCATGTCTTCTGGTTTTGTGGCTAAGAACTCTCTGTGATGCCTTTTAAGGTAATGGCTACTGAAGTGTGGAGGGAGCTGGGATGTTTGAGGAGGTGACTAAACTTTTGGAGTTGCCATGCCAACACCCTGATAAATGACTCTCTTCTGGAAGGTGCACAGTGAACGGTTGAGAGTAAGGCTTTGACTCAGCCGCTGGCTTGCTGTAAGCTTGCCTTTTCTCCAGATCTCAATTTTCTCATTTCTAAAAGATCTACCTTGAAGTGTTTTCACAAGTGTTACAGCAGAGCCTATACAAGGGGGAAACAACAACAACAAAAACCCTGGAGTTTATTTATAAAAATTGGTTTATTCTTACATGCTTAAACTTCAGTCACCTTCAAAGTCCTCTCTGTCTCATGCAATACACCTGTCAAGATGCTTTTTCCACAGCTCAAAACAGTTTCTGGACTCATCCATTTTGATGCCTTTTAGTGCTTCTGCCATTTTTTTGTTTCACCTCTTCCACATAGGCAAAATGTTTTCCTTCGAGGGCTTTTTCATCTGGAGAAACCAAAAAAGTCACCCGGGGCAAGACTGGGAGAATGAGGGGGGGGGCACCAGGGTCATGCCCTTTTTGGTCAAAAACTGCTGAACAAGCCGGGCTCGGTGGCTCAGCCTGCAATCCCGCGCCTTTGGGAGGCTGAGGTGAGTGGATTGCCTGAGCCCGCGGGTTCCAGACCCGCCTGGGCAGCGAGACCTCATCTCTACAATAAATCAAAAAATCAGCCGGGCGTGGTAGCGTGCGCCTGTAATTCCGGCTACTCGGAAGGCTGAGGCGGAAGGATCGCCGGAGCCCAGCGGGTCGAGGCTGCAGTGGCCGGGAGCAGCCACTGCACTCCAGTCTGGGCGAAGGAGTGAGACTCCAACTCAAAACAAACAAACAAACAAACAACAACAAAAAAAACTGCTGAACACTCAACGTGGTATAAGTAGGTACGTTGTCATGGTAGAAGAACCAGTCACCTATTTGCCACAACTTGGGATGTTTCTTCCATAAATTGTGATACAATCTTCTCAAAACTTCCAGATAAAAACTTTGGTTGAACATTTGATCTGGAGGAACAGATTCCAAGTGTACTACAAGGGGCCCGCCCTCCAAAAGATAATTCCAGGTTTTGGGGGGGTCCCCTTTATATACTCAGCATTCAGCCAGAAGTGCTCGGCAAATGTTAGTTGCTGTTGCCATTGTCTGGCATTCTTCTTACAATAAGAAGGCGGCAGAGCCTTCACAGAGCCCCCACAGCAGAGGCAGGGGCTGGGCTAGAGCAGTTCTCAGCGGCCCCGTGGCGTGCAGTTCGGAGCACCTCAGGTTTTGTACCAGGTGGCATCACTGAACTGGTCTTTCTTCCCCCTCACCATCACCTTCCCAGGTTAGCCCCGGAAACTCCCAAGCTAAGTACATTAGAGTTGGCTTTTTGAGTTGTGGAGAGCTGAATTTGTCTGATGAGCAGGGGCCCGTGTGGAACAGCAGCTAAGAGCTTAGGCTTGGCATTGGATGAATCCAGGTTTGAATCTGTGTGGTAAGCTGTGTGATCTCAGGTGAGCTGGCTCACCTCTCTAGGGCTAGCTTTCTCTTCAGTCAAGCGGGAATTATATTAGTTCTTCCCTCAAAGTATTGCTGCAGACAGTAAAAGAAAGAGCTCATGTAAAGGGCTGTGCTTGGAAGGCATCAGAGAGGTATAAGCTGTTATTGCAAATCATGTATCATTCTGCATCGAACCAGGAGTCCCCCTGAGGATCACGTGGCTCTGCAGGGAGGCCCTATCCTCTCTCTCAGTCCTGACAACTGTGCTTCCCAAGGTTCATCTTCTGCACGTTACAATCCCAGTTTTTGCTACATCCATGTGTCATCGGTACTCACCTTCTTAATCTTCATCTTTAAGTCAACTTACTTAAAAATACATAAGTCCATTTACTGAAAAGGAAGACTTTCTATCACTGTTTTTGATGGGAAATCAGTATCACTGGAAGTTCTCAAGACAGACATGGTTCTTCACATCCCAGGTCAAACTATTGGTGGCCAAAGGCACTGAGCCGGAAGTTTGTTTTCTTTTTGCTAAAAAGAGACATTGGCAAGAGATTGACCCGCATGAAAGAGTTGTAGGCACCTAATTGAGGCGTTTTCCTTGGCTAACGAGAAGAATGAACTTGGTGTCATTTCCAGCTGTGACTTGGCACTGCCAGTGCTCATTCCTAGCACCACCAGGGAATACAGATCACTTGGAGGAAAGAGGGCCTGGCTCTGGACTGGATCCAAGGGTGGGTCTTGGTAACTGCCCCTGTTCGAGCCTGCATATTTAACGTTAGTTTAATAAGCAAACATAGAGTTTCCCTATTTCTGGGAGCCAGGCATGATTCTAAGTACCTTACATGTATTAAAGTGTTTAATCCTCAAAGAAACCCTATGAGGAAGGGTTTTTATTATTCTCATTTACAGATGAAAAATGTAGGCACAAAGAGGTTAAACATCTCAAACAGGTCACACAGTAGAGTCATGGCAGAGCTAGGCGTTGAAGCCGGGTGACCTGGTTCTAGAATGTTCTTAATGATGATCTGGCCTTTGGTGGGTTTGAGCTTTGATGAGCACTTGCTCTATGTCAGGCTTGTGCTGGGCACAGGGCATCCGGTGAATCAGTGTGAACAGCATCCTCCAGGGACTCCCAGCTGAGTAGGAAGCCAGACAGGAGTTGGACATGGTCAGTGTGGGAGTGCACTGAGAGGGATGGGCCCAAAGCAAAAAGCAACTGACTGTCTCCAGGGAAGTCTGGGAAAGCTCCCTTCTAGGACCACCTCTGGTTGGGAGCTTGCCAGGTTGAGAAGAGGAAAAGAAAGGTCGTTCCAGGTAGAGGAACTCGCATGTGCAAAGGCATGAAGGTAGGAATGTGTGCAATGTATTTTGGGAGTGGTGAGTCATTGAGAATGTGGGAGTGGGTGGGGAAAGATGAGAAATGGGCCTGGCAAGGCGGCCTAGGGCCAGGTTAGGACGGGCTTCGAATGCCAGGTGCAGCGGGAGCCTTATGTTACAAGCTAAAATGCTTCTGGGCCAAGCAGGTCTCAGGCTTGTGTCCTCCCCACCAGAGGGCGTAGGACTGTGGGGACCCTTGGGGGCATCTACCGCTTCCTGGCTGCTGCTATTGGCTGTCCAGGAGGACCATGAATTCGCGTCAGCTCTTGGCTTTTCAGGAGAACCTGGATATTTGCATTTTGCCATAGATCTTCCATTCTTTATTATGGAAAAAAATTAAGCTTGTATAAAAATAGAGAGACTGGTATAATGAACACCTTGTACTCATTAACGGGATTTAACAGTTGCTAACAATTTTGCTATATTTATTTCATTATTATATATACATACATATATATCTTTACATAGATATATAGTCTCAAGCAAATTCTAGATATCACGAGAGAATTCACCTCAAAGCACTTAAAAGTGTACTTCCACAAGCTAAGGGCATTTCCTGTATAAGTGTAAAGCCATTAGTGTACCTGGCAGATCAATGGTGATCCCTTACGAATTATTTCTTCCTCAGTTTATCCACGGTATTGCTTTTCTGATTTGTTCACAGAGGGAGTTATCTTATAGTGGTTTTGATTTGCATTTTCCTAGTGACTGATGACTAATGATGTTGGGCATCTTTTCTGTGCTTATTGGCCATTTGTATATCTTCTTTGGAGAAGTGTCCATTCAAATCCTTTGCTCATTTTTAAACTGAGTTACAGTCAGCCCTCTGTATCTGCAGATCCTTCATCTCCAGGCTCAACCAACTGCAGATGGAAAAATATTTGGGAAAAAAACACAACAGTAAAAGAATGCAAAGTAAAAAAAAAAATATGGTAAACAAAAAAGTAAAAGAACACAAAGTAAAAAAAAAAAATACAATAAACAAAACCCACAGACATATAACAGTAAAATAATGCAAAGTAAAAAATATATAGTAGACAACTACTTACATAGCATTTACATCATATTAGGTATTATAAGTCATCTAGAGATGACTGAAAGCATATGGGAGGGTGTGCATAGGTTATATGCAAATAGGCCATCTTATTTAAGGAACTTGAGAATCACAGATTTTGGTATCCTCTGGGGTGCAGATACCAGTGGACTACTGTATTTATCTATTTACTTATTGCTTGTTTGTTTGTTTGAGTCAGGTCTCACTGTCACCCAGGCTAGAGTGCCGTGGCACAATCATAGCTCATTGTAGCCTCAAACTCTTGGTCTCAAGCAATCTTCCCACCTCAGCCTTCTGTAGCTGGAACTACAGGCATGTGCTACTATGACTTGCTAGTTTTTTGTGTTTTTTTTTTGTAGAGATTGGGTCTCACTATGCTGCCCAGTCTGGTCTCAAACTCCTAGGCTCAAGGGATCCTCCTACCTCAGCCTCCTGAGTAGGTGGGATTACAGGTGTGAGCCACTGTGCCCAGCCTAAATTTTTTTTTTTATTATCAAATTGTAAGCGTTCTTTATATATTCTGGATACAGCTCCTTTACTAAACATATGATTTACAAACATTTTCCCCCATTCTGTAGATTGTCTTTTCACCTTATTGATGGTGTCCTTTGAAGCACAAAAATCTTGGCGACGTCCAATTTATCTATTTTTTGTTGTTGTCTGTGCTTTTAGTGTCATGCCTAAGAAAACATTGCTTAATCCAAAATTCACTCCTACATTTTTTTCTAAGAGTTATATGATTTTAGCCATTACATTGAGGTCTAGGACTCATTTTGAGTTAATTTTTTGTATATGGTGTGAGGTAGGATCTAATTTCATTCTTTTTCTTGTGGAGATCCAGTTGTCCACTATTTGTGAAAAAGACTTTTCCTTCCCCTATTGAACTGTCTTGGAATCCTTAATAAAAATCAGTCGATCATAAGTGTAAGAGTTTATTTCTAGACTTTCAACTTGATTCCACTGGCCTATATCTGTCCATCCTTATGCCACAGACTGCTTTTGGTTACTGTAGCTTTGTACTAAGTTTTGACTTTGGGAAGTGTGAATATCCCAACTTTGTTCTCCCTTCTGAAGATTATCTTGGATATTTTGAGTCCCTTACATTTCCACATAGATTTTAGCATCAGTTTATCAATTTCTGCATGGAAAACAAAGGGATTTTGTTGAATCTGTAGATTGATTTAGGGAATCTTGTTATTTTAACAATTTTAAGTCTTCCAATCCATGAACATGGAAAAACTTTCCAATTATTTAGGTCTTTGATCTCTTTTAATGATGTTTTGTAGTTTTTAGTGTATAATTTTCATACCATTTTTGCTAAATTTATCCCTAAGTGTTTTATTCTTTTTGCTTTGTAAATGGATTTGTTTTCTTAATTTTATTTTCAGATTAGGAGTGATATCGTAAATCTCTCTTATTCTAGAATCCTTTTTCCCCTTTTTTAAGGGGGTTATAAGGAGGCTGTTGCAGGGATCTGGGGAGATGACAGAGACCCGAAATGTGGCAGGGCCATCTGGGTAGAGGGAAGGGCCTGGTGGCACCACTAGGAGGCTGACCAGGGACTTGGGCTTCCAGAAGGCTGGAGCAGGCTTGGTTGGTCAAATCATCCATCGTCCTTCTTGTATTCCTTTTTTTCTTTTTTTAATTGAGCCTGTTGTCCAGGCTGGAGTACAGTGGCACAATCACAGCTCACCACAGACTCGACCTCCTGGACTCAGGCAATCCTTCTACCTCAGCCTCGGGTGCATGCCAGGTTACTTTTTTTTTATTTTTGTGGAGACAAGTTCTTGTTATGTTGTCCGGTTGGTCTCAAATTCCTTGGCTCAAGTGATTCTCCTGCCTTGACCTCCCAAAGTGTTGGGGTTATAGACGAGAGCCATCACACTTAGCCTTCCTTTTCTTTTCTTACATTGTTCTAAACATACTTATTACATTTTAAAAAAGTCAGAACAATAAAAAAAAGTAACACAACCTTTGTCCTGCTTCCCTCCCTCTGCACCCCTGAAGTAACCATTCTTACAGTTCACTTACAGAATTCTTCCACTTGCCTGTTCTGGTTTCATTTGTTTGTCTACTTCTTTGTGTTCGTTTTTGGCATAGCAGTGTTCTGCAACCCACTTTTTGACACAATATGTGTCAAGATCTTTCCCTCTTATGCACATGGCTTATGCCTTACTCTGGTTAACAGCTGAATGCTAGTTCATCATGGGAGGTACCATGATTATTTAATCAGATCTCTCTTGGTGCAGATGGAAGCCATTTCATGCTTTCATGATCACAAATGAGGCCACAGTGAACAGCTTTGGACCCATATTCTTGCTCACAAGCCTGGTTAAAGAGATGGCCCAGCCAGACAATTGATCCTATCCAGGATATTCAGGCATCACTGGAAAACACTGGAAATAAAATACCAGTTTATCTGGATCACCTAGACTCCTGCCCTTTGTCACATCCCTCCCTTGCAAATTGCCGGGTGGACAAAATCCCTTTGTGCCCAGAAATGGAGGACTGGGGTAAATGGAATTTCCTGGGTGACTTCTGACATTCACCACCAAAATGTCGATTTGGCAGTCTCTCCTGACAAAGTCCACAGAACTCTTGAGTAGATTATCACAAACAAATAAGCAAAAAAAAAGAAAAAGAAAAAAAAGAAGTTCAGTCACAAGCAAAAAAACCCTGCCTGAGATCTCACCCTACCCTTCGAATATGTGTCCAACCAGTAAAGAATGATTGAAATTCCTAGAGTGAAATTGCTGGGTGAAAATGAATGTGCATTTTACTGGTTTAAGTCCCAGTTAACTTCCAAGAGGGTTGTGCCAAGTTTATCTGCCCTCAACGGTGTACAAGAGTGCATGTGTCCCTCATACCCGTACCGTCAGCGCTAAGTATGATCAGTCATTTACTTCTTTGCTAAGTGTTTGAAGATAATCAGATATTCCATGAATCAAGGGACCACCTTAAATACTGCTCCAGACAAAGGCCTGACCCCACAGAGGCAAAGTGTGTCTGTGTTCCTGCTGTTGCTGGCTTGCCTCCTAAGATGTCCAGATATGAAGTTCCACTGAATCAGATGGAACTCCCTGAGGATGGGCTTGAGATATCAGACAGGCCCCTGTCCCCAGACTCCTGCCCTTTGTCACGTCCCTCCCTTGCAGATTGCCAGGTGGACAAAATCCCTTTGTGCCCAGAAATGGACGACTGGGGTAAATGGAATTTCCTAGGTTGTCAGAGCCAGATTCTCAGGCCTTACACGAGGCAGCTGTGACTCCTATGCTGAGTGTTCTGGGGAGAGACAGAGGAGCTTGCCTGGGTCCCTGGCAGCAGGGAGATATTAGGTAACTACAGGGACAGTGTGTCTGGGGCAGTCAGGTCTTCCAAGCCTAATGAGTGGAGAACTGGAGAAAAGATCCAGCATGCCTCCGTCAATCCTCGGGAAAAACCGATCAGAGCTGCAAGGTGACTTAGGGAGAATAAGGCCTAGTGTGCTCATATCACAGATGAAGAAACTGAGGCTTACAAAGGGCAGAAACCAGTCAAGGTCATGCAGTGAGCCTGGGTAGGAGCAGAGAGGAGTGTGGCTAGAAGGGAGGGTGCAGGAGGCTCTCGTGAACCCTCACTTGGCTTCTGGGTCACAAATAACAAATAAATCGAACAGGAAGAGGACAAGGCTCTGCAGGCTGGACAGGAAGGCCTCCATCTCCCCACTCCAGCCCATCAACCCATTCAGCGTCCAGCTCCAGAATCTCTGCAGCTCTACATTTAGCTTAAATAGCAGAGTCAGGGGATAGGCCAACAGCCTGCACCTTCAGGAGAAAAGCACCCTCCCCCGTCCCCTCCCCCCATGCAAGGGTTCCTCCACTACTACTGAGGCCTGTGGCTCACTGGTCTTGTGGCTTGGGGCAAGAGGCTTTCTCTTAAGTGTCCTGAACCTCCATTTACTCATATCTAAGAGGTGGCTCATGAGAGAACCTGCCTCATGGGGCATATGAGGGGATCAAGGGCTGTATGAAGAGCTTAAGGATACCTGGCAAGAATGGGGCAGCTCTCCCTGCCCCCTTCTCACCTCTGCCTGCCAGCCTCTGCACCGAGGCCCTTTCCATGCACCATTTCATTTGATTCTCACGAAGGAGGTACAACTCACTCTATTACCCCATTTCACAGATGAGGAAATTTGTCCAAATTCACAAAATAACTGACACAGCTAAGTTTCAAGTTCTCTGATCCAGACTCCATCTTCTTAACCGCAGTTGGAAGAGAAATCCTCTGAGCTCCAGCATTTGGGGTTCCTCTCCTGCCAGGCTGATGTTCGTGCCTAGACCTCGGTGCCTGACTTTACTTCTGTATGGCAAGAGCAGTGGAGAGGCCGAGAGATTGAGGTTCGAATTCCATTTGATGACTTGCCTTTCCGAGTGTCCTTGGTCCTCTTGGAGCCTCACTCTCCTCCTCTGTAGCATGGGAGAGTCACAGCCCTGCCTCTCGGGGTTGTGGTAAGGATGATGTGAGGCGATGTGTATGAAGGGCTTTGTGTGGTGTAGCCGTGGTGCCCTGTGGGTGCTCAGTATGGGGAGACGTGGCCCGTGAGTGGAACGTGGTGAGGCCAGCAGGCTCCTTCTCAAGCTTTATCCTCTCCAAGCGCCATTTCACTCCCTTGGATTTCCAAAGCCCAGTCCAACTTCCCCTTGACTTACTAAGTCCATACCAGCAAGTCCCTGCCATCAGGAGGGGAATTAAAAATAAAACCAGTCTTCAGATCCTTCAAGTAAACACCACCTCTCTAAAAATAGCCCCTGTGCTGCAGGTCTTCAGAGCCAGGCTGGACTTGAGGGCTGGAGCTTGGAGAGGCTGGCTCTTGAAGCCAGGATGACCCGACTGGACCTCCACATCTTCCACCCTGCCTGTCCTGCTTCTGGTTCTGAGGGGAGCCAAGACCCCCCTGTTTGTCCTCAGACCCTTCTCTCTCCCGCTGCCACCAACCCAGTGCTGGCCACCAGCCTCTCTCCCTGCCCCACCTCAAGGATCCCTCACCACTCTCCATGCCTCCTCCTGCCCTTGGACTCTTCTCCAGGCAGTAGCCACCATGAGCTTTTCAGAATGCCAGCCTGCCCGTGCCACTGTGGTGTGCAAGGCGTTCACAGGCCATTAGTTTGGGTTCCTGCAGAAGCAAGGCCTGAGACAAGGATTCAGGTGCAGATAGTTTATTGAGGAGGTGATACCGGAAAGGAGGAGGTGAGAGGGAGTGGAGGGAGAGTGACAAAGGGAAGGCCAGGCCTATTCGGGTGTGTGATCGAGGCATCGCTGTGGACCACGGGGACTGGATCCAGCTGGGACCTCAGTGCCCACCTGAAGTGGACACTGGCTCCAGGACCTCAGTCACTGAGTTTCCCCTGAGGTGGGCTGCCCCCCACTTCCAAGTTGTGCTTGCACTGGGCTGAGGGTGAAGGGGACTCCTGCGGCATCAGAGCAGGCTTGGGATGGGAAGTGGGCGCTGTGCTTGGGGAGGACCCAACAGTGCCGGTGAGCCTGACCTAGTTGTGGAGCTGTCTCCACAGCAGAGGGTGCAATTAGGGGCAGACAGAGGAGGTGCGATGCAGGCACCAGGGATGTCTGCTTCCAAGAGAATTTCAGATCCCTTTCTTTGGCCCACAAGACCCTTCCTACTTGGCTTCCACCCCACAGCTCCAGCTCACCCCACCTCGCCCCTTCTCCACATTCCTCCACAGGACCGCTCTCACTATGCCTGCGGTCTTGTGCACGCGCTGTTCCATTTGCCTGAAGTGCTTTTCCTTTACTCGTACTCCCTCACTAACAGCTGCTTGTTCCCTGGCCTCATTCAGCTGGAATGTTTCCTCCTCAGGGAAGGTCTGCACTCCTTCTAGTCTGGCCTCCCTGTTTTTAGGAGCCCCAGACCCCCAGCACCTGGCATAGCACCCAGCAGGTGCGTGAGGCTCAGGAGACTGGTTGACTGACTATAACATTAGGCCTTAAACATCCTGAAATGGGAAGAACCCACAGTCCAGGGATAACCCCCTCCACCTTATTTTACTCATTTCAGCCTTTAAACACATTTAGCCTGCTATGTGCTGGGTAGCATTCTAGGCTCCTGGGGGAGTAAGCCTAAAGTCATGGGCTTCCTGGCATTGGCCCTCCAGTCGGGGAGACAGCCAACACTGCAGACATAAAGGAATTACAGAGCCTGTGGTCAGGCAAGTGGCCTTCTTAAAACATGTGGTCGGGTTGGGCCTCACTGGGAAAGGCCTCACTGAAATTGAAGCAGGGAGATGGAGGAGCAGAAGGCATTAGTCAGGGAGGTTCTGGGGGAGAGCAGCCTGGCAGAGGGGGGAACCAGGGAAAACTCTGAGGTGGACATGTACCTTGCATGCTCTGGGGACAGCGAGGAGGCCAGTGGGGCTGGAGTGGAGTGAGGGGAGGGTATATCGGGAGAAGAAGCCAGAGGGAGCGTGGGGTGGGTCAGGAACACAAGGTTTTGCTGTCCAGTATGGGAGCCACTGGCAATCTGTGGCTATTTAAATTGACTTATTTTATATATATATATATATATATTTTTTTTTTGAGTCGTGGTCTCACTTCGCCACCAGGGCTGGGGTGCAGTGGCACAATCATGACTCACCAAAGCCTCAACCTTCTGGGCTCAGGCGATCCTTCCTCCTCAACCTCCTGAGTAGCTGGGACTATAGGCGGGCACCATCATGTCCAGCTAATGTTTTAATTTTTTTGTAGAGATGAGATCTTGCCATGTTGCTCAGGCTGATCTTGAACTCCTGGACTCAAGTAATCCTTCCACCTCGGCCTCCCAAAGTGTTGGCATTATAGGTGTGAGCATAATTAAATTTAAATTAAGTGAAATTCAACGAAAGAAGTGTCCTTCCTTAATCGCAGTAGCCATGTTTTAAGCACTCGATAGCTACCATCCCAGTCAGCACCGATACAGAAGGTTTTCCTCATCTCTGAAATTTCTGTGGGACAGTGCCTTCGTGGGGCCTTGCAAGTCATTGAGGGGCATGCACACTTGCCCATACGTAGCTGTGCACACAACCTGGGACCCTTTTCTCACCTCCCCAAGTGGGTGTGATTGAAGCATGCAAGACCATTTGGGCCAATCCCAGCCCGTGTCAGAATGCCTTCCCATCATCCTTGTCGAGTGGCAATTCAGTCACTGCTTCTGCATTACCAGGTGTGGGGAGCTCCCCATCTCCCAAGGCGGTCCAGGCCACCTTTGATACTTTGCCTTTTGGATTTGCCAAGGCCAGGAGGACTCTATGCTTCTCTGTAACTTCTACCCATGGGCCCCAGTTCTGGCCTTGAGGACCATGGTGGCTAGGACTGTGCTCAGAGTAAGTAATGGAACCTGCCTATGCTGCCTCACTTGCTGGGCTTACTTTCTTACGTATGAGGGGGGAGCCAAAAAAATCCCCAGAATTTATTTATAAAAATTATATGTTTATTCTTCCATGTTTAAACTTCAGTCACCTTCAAAAGTACTCTCTGTTTGATGCAATGCATCTATCGAGACACTTTTTCCACTGCTCAAGACAGTTTTGAACTCATCCATATTGATACCTTTTAGTGCTTCTGCTGTTTTTTGTGTCACCTCTTCCACATCAGCAAAACATTTTCCTTTGAGGGCTTTTTTCATCCGGGAAACAAAAAAAGGCACCTGGGGCTGAAGCAGGTGAATAGGGAGGGTGGGACACAGAGGTCATGCTGTTTTTGGTCAAACACTGCTGAGCACTCAGCACAATGTAGGCAGGTGTGCTCATAAATCATGAAATGGGCAAATGTCTTCAAAGAATCTCCCCCCTCCCCAAAAATTCACAAGAGGCCCGCCCTTCCAAAGATAATTCCATTTTTTTGCGGGTCCTCCCTCTTACATGACCAGAGAGGCTGTGCCAGGCTGTAGCGGCGACTCCATGGTGCCCTCGGGGGCCTGCCACCCACTGTCTTTCCCTTCTGCTGTACTTCCAGTGGCTTTTGTTCTCATACTCAGAGATGGCCACTGCACCCCTGTTTCACCTCTGCATTCCAGTAGACAGAGGTCAAAATGCCACAGCTTCTCTCATGGAGAAATGAAGCCCACCCTGGGGATTTACCCTTCTCTAGATGCAGAGGACTCTGGGCAGGCGAGTGTTTTTAGCCAGACACTTTGCTTCCCTGAGCAAGATTAGGCTTCTGTTAGTGGGGAAGAGAGAGAGAAGAGCTATTTGGTGAGTGGCAGGCAATGTCTGCCCCGACGTCCCTGCAGAGATTTGATCTCTGTGACCTCAGCATCCTGAGTTGTTGCTGGTCACCACACCTCTAGTCCCTTCACTCCACCTCTGTTTTCAAGTCTCCTCACTCTTTCCATTTTCCTGATGAGAAACAGGCACAGACATCATGGATGGTCAAGAGCACAGGCTTTGAGATTGAATAACACTTGTTCCTTGGGCAAATCACTTCCCTAAGCCTCAGTTTCTCCAATGGTAGAAAGTAGTAGAAATTGATTTCGCACTTACTGATGAGGTTATGCTGAGGGCAAAATGAGATAACCCGTGAAAATACTGACACGGTGCCTGGCACACAGTAGTTATTCAGGAGTGGCAGTTTTATTATTATTATTATTATTATTATTATTACTCTTACTCCAGTGATTCCTCCTGATGTCATTGAATAAAGAACCAGAAAGCCTATACAGGGTGAGCACTCTGTAGGGTCACCCAGGTGTTTCCATAATCCCAGAAGACACCCCAGAGAAAGCCTCTCTCCTTAGGTCTCAAGAGAACTGTGCCATTGGTAGGAGGGAGGGACCACAGTGGGGACTCATCTCCAAAGCCACCTTTGGCCAAGCCTTATCCTTATGGTGACCTATCGCGTTACTGTTGAAACTCTGTTCCCATCAGCCCTGGCCTCCTGCAGCCCTGTCTGGGAAGGGAGTATTATCACACGCTTATGGCAGCCCAGTGGCAACAATGTAACCCCACAGGACTTGGGGTAGCCTTGTCAAAAGCCTGGCCATGGGGTGAGGACCCCTGGAGCTCTGACCCATAAGTTGGAGGGTGGGAAATGCCACAGAGTGAGTCCCTAGAAGGGGATTATCAGAGGCTGACTAGGGAGCTGCTGGAGCTCAGTCCCGCCCATCTCTACCCTGACTGCCCCACTGGGGTGGACACAGAGACGGGCCTCAGGCCGCAGAAAGCCGGCACGGGGAGGCCCTAATGGTTTCTTCCTTTCTTTAAAAAAAATGTGCTATACCTGCATGTGGTTCAGAACGTCACAGTTATAAAAGTTTGATGTGTCTGTCTCCTCTCCCTGTCCCTGTCCTATCGTCACCTCCACACCCTACAGGCCACTGTTGTTTGTGGTTTCCATGCTTTCCGTTTCTTTTGGAGTTTCTTTATACATATATTAAAGTGGAACATATGAAATTGCTAATATTTGACCAGGTCTGGCCTACAAAATGGCAACGTCAAATGGTTCAACCTAATATAAGCAGATGCATATTTAGATTTCTATTTCTCTCTCTTTTTTTTTTTTGAGTTAGAGTCTTACTTTGTCACCCAGGCTAGAGTTCAATGGCATGATCACGGCTCACCATAGCCTCTACCTCTTGGACTCAAGCGATCCTTCCACCTCAGCCTACTCAATAGCTGGGTCTACAGGCACACGCCACCAAGCTCTGCTACGCTGGTTTTTTTTCTGAGTTGGAGTCTCACTCTGTCACCCTGGCTGGAGTACAGTAGCATACTCATGGTCAACCCAGGGTTGATATGCTGGGCTCCAGTGATCCTTCTGCCTCAGCCTTCCACGTAGCCACAACTACAGACGCGTGCTACCATGCTTGGCTAATTTTTTAATTTTTTTGTAGAGACAAGATCTCACCATGTTGCTCAGACTGGGTCTTGAACCTGCAGGCTCAGGCAATCCTCTCACCTCAGTCTCCCAAAGTACTGGAATTACAGACTTGAGCCACTGTGCCTGGCCTTCTGCTAAGTTTTTGCTTTCTCATAGAGACAAGATCTCACTATGTTGCTCTGGCTGGTCTCGAATTCCTGAGCTCAAGCAATCTTCCTGCCTCAGCCTCCCAAAGTGCTGATATTACAGGCATGAGCCACTGTACCTGCTCTGTTTTCCTCTTTCATACACAAAAGGTAGCATACTATACATGTTGTTTTGAACATTTCTTTTTTTCTGCTTGCTATGTATATATCAGAGATCATTCCATGTCTTTTGAAATAAAGAACTTTATCAGCTTCTTTTATACTCACATAGTATTCCATTACATAGCTGTGCCATAACTTACTTAATCAGGTCCCTGTTCTTGAACATAATTGCTTGGGTAGTTTCCAGACTTTTGCTATGTTAGATAAACATAATTTCACCCTTGGACCAGTATATCCCTAGAATGATTTACAAGCCTGTGCAGTGGCTCATGCCTGTAATCCCAGTGCACCACCATACTCCAGTCTCTGGGTGACAGAGTGAGACCCTGTCACTCAGTCAATAAATAAACAGATTTTTTAAAATGTCTGCAAAGTGTCTTTGCTGGATCAAAGGCTCTCTGTCCCATTTTACCTTCCCTTCCACATTGTTTTAGGGTGAAAAGGCCCCTGCCACTGACTTGCTGAGTGACCCTGGGCAAGTCCCTGCCCCTCTGTGGGACTGCATTTCCAGAGCACTGGACTCTCCTGGACTTGTCCTTGGGGAAAAAAGCCAGCCCAGATTTCTTTCCTTGCGTGGCCTTTCCCACGTCCCAGTCACAAGCAGCTATTGTCACTGTGGACTCCTTAAGAGTTGATGTCTGCCCAGAGGGAGTCCAGGGCAACCCATGAGATCAACTTGGAAGAGCAGGCAGAGGGAGCAGCCCGGGCAGAGGCATAGAAGTGTGACAGTATGGAGTGAGGAAGGGCTCCCAAGTACTGCTCACCGGTGTACCTTCCTGAGCCATGCCATGTCCACGTGCCATCTGGATTGTTATTCCCTTGCTACATAAAACATATTTTAATTATTTTAAAACTACATTTGTTTTTATAAAGGAACTTTAGCTCACTACCATAATTAGAAAGCTAGTATTAGATGAAAAGAAGTTAGCCGAAAAAAGAAGGAAGAAAATGCAATGGAGCAAAACATTACGAAACCGTCCCTCAGTAGCTTAGTGAAATCACAGACTCAAGGCTGTGTGCTGCTATGCTCTCAGTTAAAAAACAGAGTGCAAGAGAAGCATTCAAGACCCATTAGCACCAAATGAGACTTTATAATTGATGCAATCAGGATAGTTTACATTTTATTTATTTATTTTTTGAGTTGGGGTCTCACTCTGTTACCCAGGCTGGAGTGACATGATCATGCCTTACTGCAGCCTGAACCTCCCAGGCTCAGGCAATCCTTCTGCCTCAGCCTCCTAAGTGGCTGAGACTACAGGCACACACCACCACACCTGGTTAATTTTTGTGATTTTTTTTTTTTTTTCTTTTGAAGAGATGAGGTCTTGTGATGTTGCCTAGGCTGGTAAATTGAATTTTAAAAGAATGATGTTACCTAAGGAATGACTTGCTGCCATCTATCCTTCTTGGTCACCAGTAGTAAATATCCTATACTTTAGAGACACTGACCTGAAAGACAGATTTGTTTTCTCCCTCTTCCTAGAGCTTCAGAAAGAGGAAAAGCCAATCTATGGAAGGGCCCGTCCTCCAGGAACTAGACTTTGTGGGGCTTTGGGAAAGAAAAACCCAAGCTTAGACAGGCTTTGCACACAGTAGGTACTCACTAAATACTCGTCAGTGACTAGTGGGTCCAAGAAGCTCTTAAGAAAGAAGCACAGACAAACAGGTGGCTTCCTGAATCTTGTCCAAAGAGAGCAACTTTCCTTCCCTCATTCTTTCCTCTTGTGGCAGCTGAGGCTCATGGCTGGAGCACTGGAATAGGATCTACTCAAACTGGATAAGAGGAACACAGGACCACTCTTGCCAGCTTTCCCTCAACTTCTTCCATCCTTCATTTGTTTTTACTAAGTAGGACACACACACACGTAGAACAGATCAGCAAAGTTCCCTTCTTTCTTTTTTTTTTTCCTAACGCAGGATTTATTGAGAACAGAAAAGCTCCCAGAGTGGAGGCAACCCAAGGGGGTTGCTCAGTTTATTTCTTCCTACATGTCCACCTTCAGCATGTGGCTTCCGAGGTCATCATGTGCTTCTGCATCAAGCTAGGAAAGGGAAAGCACACAGCAGGACGCACATGGAAGGTCTGTGTTGGTTGGGCCTGGAAGTGGGGCACCATGTCTTCTTGCAGTCATTGGCCAGAGCCAGGCATGTGACCATGCCTTCCTACAAGGGAGGCTGGAAAACTGTCTAGGGGTACACCCAGGTGGAAGAGGAGACTGACCTATGAATTGCTACCTGGTCTCAGCCATACTTAGTGAACATGGCCTTCAAGGTCCTTCATCACTTGCTCCATCCTAGTTCTCCATGTCCCCTTGACATCATCTGGCTGAACTTTTCTCAGTTTCTTAAACTCTTACGTGCAAGCACGTGTGTGTGTGTGTGTGTGTGTGTGTGTGTGTGTGCGCGCATGCACGCGCGCCTTTCTGTGCCTTGGCTCTTTCTATTCCCTCTATTTAAAACACACTTTCTTCTGTGACTGGCCAGCCCATATGATTGTGGAAGAGAAGACCAGACCCTCAGAGTTTCAAGTAAGACTTTGCTATTAAAAAAAATTACACTCAGGGGGATAAGAGGACACCTGTATATAGCCTCAACTTCTACACAGAGCACATCACAGGTGTTTGCACATAGATGCCACAGTAGACCCCTTCTGAGAATTGTTCTGTGAAGAATGGGGAGGGAGCATCTTGTCGTCGTAGATGGCAAACTTCAAGAGCTTTTTGTCTAGAAAGCTGATCATCTGTTTCTCAAAGGGGGTCATAGAAATTGTCCAGGGCAGGGTCTGAATTTGCAGAGACAGTTCGCTTTTTTCCAGTTAATGTCTGCTATGAGAGGTAGCTTGCTAACTCTCCAGAGCAGGAAAAACCCCATTTCCTTGTGTTTGTCAGTTTCCAAGTGTAAATGCGAACTCTAGGGCCAGTTTCAGGCTGGCTGTGTGACTTCTGTGAATGCAGAGAGCAGTTAGCTCTCTGAGCAGCAACTGTCCGTGAGCCAGCTTCAGCTTTCAATAGCACACCGCTTGGCCTTTCTCTCCACCCTGCCTTTGGCTGGAACTCAGAGATCTCATCTTCAGGGACACTTTCCAGGTCCCTTTTTCTTCAGGGCTTTCTGTTTTCGAAGGCTGAATGCTCCGAATTGGATTTTTCCTCTGTATCTTCCCATCTCCATATGGCCAGAACTTTAGTTCTCAGTTTCTTTCTATCCCTGTGGCGTTGTCGGATGCCTGCATGTAGGAGGCCCAGCAGAGCTCACAAGAGGCAGGAAGAGCCCCAGCCCGGGCACCAGTTCCTGCTCTGTGACTTTTTGGCAGCGTGACCTCAAGCAAATCCCTTCACCTGTCTAGGCCTGTTTCGTCTGTAAAAAGTTCCTTTTAAATTTTCCTCTGCTCCAGCAAGGCCAGGCCTGTCACTGCATAATAATGATGATGGTAATAATAATAATAGCTTCCATTTACTCATGCAGCAGGTTTTTGTTAAGCATCTACTCTGCGCCAGAGAAGTCCCCTCCTCAGGGCATTTATTTTCTACACTTGCAACCTGCCATGAACTGGGTGGATTTTCACATTGAATCTCCAGGAAAACCTGAAGGGTGAGGCCCACTTTACTGCCATGGGAAATAAAGTCCTATGAGTTGCCACATATCAGCCAGCGTGTAAGGGGTGGAGAGGAAACTCACCCTGGAGTGTGGACCCAGGACCCGTGTTCTTAGCTGCCATGACAAAACCTGACTTACCCAGCATGCTCCATTCCTGCCTGCCCCGCCCATATCCAGGCTGTTTCCCCATGCTTCCCCTGAGCGCCTTCTCCCGCATCTGATCTGTTCCCAGGAGCATGTGCCTCAGGCCCATCTAAGACCTGGTCCCTCCCTGATGATGTCTTTTCTAAGTCTCTACCCGTCTCCAAATCCTTCCTCATTATTCGACCAATCATGGAAACTGGGAATGAAATCTATTATTTCTTTGTCTCCCTCATGCCACCTCATTCCATCCCCCCAGGGGCCAGGCATGGACCCACATGAAGAGGTCAATAAGCATCTCTTTATTAATGCAGTGAATTCCTTAATTTTTCTCAGACTCTAGCTCAAGTCTTGGCTTTATTTATTTATTTATTTTTAAATAATTTTTTTTTTTGTAGCAATGGGGTCTCACTATGTTGCCCAGGCTGGTCTTAAACTCCTGGCCTCGAACAGTCTTCCCACCTTGGCCTCTCAAAGTGTTGGGATTACAGGCGTGAGCTATCATGCCTGGATCAAGTCTTCATTTTAAATGTCTTCACCATATGGGTTATTTCTTTTTCCTGAGAAATGTGAAGAAAGATCCGTTAAAACAAACAAAACTTCAGTACCCCTGTGTGCACCTAATGTTTGCTGAGTGTGGTGTGCATTGCTGCAAGATTACAAAGATGAAATAGACATAGTCACTGATCTTGGGCCTCAGTTGGTTTCTTGTGTGGTCAAGGCCAGACCTGAGCCCTGCTCAGATGCCCTAGTTTGAATGACAGACTCTCTGGTCGCCCTGAACAAGGCCTGAGAATATAGCGTCTTACTGCTTGAATGCCAACCCTATGAGGTTGGTGCTGTTATTACCTCTATTCCACAGCTGGGGAAACAGAGGCACAGAGCAGTAAAGTAATTTGCTCAAGGTCACAGAACTAGGGAGAAGCCCGACTGGGGTTCACCTGATGCCAAAGTTCTTCTGCTCAACAACCACCTCAGCAGGAACTTCTCTAGGGGGTCTTCCATGACCCCATGCTCTGAGCAGATGTGTCTTCCCCTAGTACCCACCAGGATCCAGGGACTTATCCCAGTTGTGACAACTGCGGTGGGAAGACGCCTACGGGGTTGGACTCTCCTTGGCCCTCTAGAGCAAGGCACAGCACCTAGGGCCAAATTCAATCTCTGGAAATGCTTTTTGAACCAAGGGATGGGGGTTTCTGGGGCAGGGCTAGGTTTGTCCTCTTCTCGTAGCTTCTTCCTCCCCTGTCCCCATAACAGCAGGGTCGCCAGTCCCCAGGAGCAAATGGAGCTGTCTGGAATTCCTTCCCAGAGCTCCTTATCAGTTTTCAGAGCAGCCTGGGGTGGGGTGCCAGTGGGCGTCAGTGACTGGGGGCTGCCAGGGGAAAGCTGGAATGCCCCAGCTGAGCCCCACCTGGGGAGGGGCCGGAGGCGGGGGAGGTTGCTGGGCTCAGCTGTCACATTCCTCAGGCTCACAGAAAGCTCTCCTGGGCGCCTTGTCCTTATTTAGGCAGGAGATGTCTGCTGACTTGGGCCTGTGGGATGCCATTGCGGCCAGCGGCTGGGTGGGGCGGGGTGGGGTGGGGCCAGAGCACACCCAGAGGGAAGTCAGCAGGCTCCCAGCCAGGCGATGCCCAGGGTGGGAAGTCCACACTTAATAACAACAATGATAGCAGCTCATGGGGTGCCTACTATGTGCCTGGCACCATGCTAAGCTGGTCTGTAAGCTCCAGGAGGCGAGTCTCCCCTGTTCATTGTTGTGCCCCCAGATCCAGCCTAGGACCCGGCACACAGTAGGCGCTTAGTAAATACTTGTCACAGCTGGATGAATATACACTTCACATGCCACAGTTTACTTACTCTGTACACTGACTATCTACTTGTATAGCGAAGTGCTATTATTAACCCATTTTACAGACGGAGAAACTGAGACTTGGAGATGTTCCCTGACTTGGCAAGTTGGAAGTGGGAGATCTGGGGTCGAAAGCCGGTCTGACTCCAGTGCTCACAAATACTTCCATCTGCTTGTTTTGGTGTAAGCCACAGTGGACTTCCTGGCTTTCCCCTCTGCAGTCTGTGTAAGCTGGACAGGTTCAATAGCCTTCTTACCTGTAAAATGGGCATGTCTACTTAGAGACTTATTGTGAGGATTCAATGGGATAACACATGCAAGTCTTCACCATAGTGTGTGGCACATAGTGGGTGCTCAGCAGGAATTGCTTATTAATAATGCTGGTGGTGATGGTGGTGATGGTGACAGGCTGCAGGGGACTCAGCATCCTCTTGCTGGATTGCACCCAGGAAGCAGAGCAGGCGAATGGTGAGGCTATTTTCCCATCCATTTGTTCCCCTCCCAGAACACAGTGACGGTCATGGCCCTCTGGAGAGAGTGGCAGGGTCTTCACCCTGGCTCTGGTTTCCTAGGGAGAAGCACTCACACACTAACTCCTCCTGGGCCATCTGAAGCCCCCAGGCTCCCAGAGCAGGAGGGAGCTGGAAGAGGCTGGGATCTTGCCCTCTGCTAATACCGGAACATGATCATATTCCTGCATCAGCACGATTGCTCACGGCTTCCATGACACCTGCTGTGCTCCCAGGCTGTCTGGATACCATGTCTTGCTGTCTGTGTGCCCTTGGATAAGTTATGGAAATGCCCAGAGCCCCAGTTTCCTCATCTGTACACTGAAGGCCTATAAGCCTAGTATTTCTCTTATAGGTTGTTCATGTAAAGTGGCATCATATGTGCAAGCACTTAGAAAAGAACCCATCACATAGTAAATGACCCTTCCAACATGTCTGTGTTAGAATAACAGTCACAATGACTAACTTGCAATTATTGAACATTCACAAAATGATCACATAGGCTTCTCTGGGCTTCAGTGTTCCCATCTTGTCACTGTGTTGGTGTTAAATGAGATGCTCTCTGAGGATCCTTCCAGCTCTGTGAGTCTCACAGTCAAGTGTATGTGAACCATGTAACAAAACATTTATCTAGTACACACTTAGTGAGCCTACATGGTTTTTGGATAAATAGGCCTATTATGTGTCAGACTCTGACTGGTGACAGGCACACAGTAGTGAAACTTCTGCCTCTTGTGGGACTTACAGACTATAATCAAAGGAAAGTAAGATAACCTGGCAGCTCAGTGCAGGAGACTGTAAAAACAGAGAACTGGCAGTCATGGTAAGCTTTCCTGGGGAAGGGTCCTAATGGATGAGCAGGAGTTTGTCAGACAAAGAAATGAAGGCTAGAGAGGGAGACCAGTGTTCCCAGGAGAAGAAACTGTCACATTTGACCGGGCACATTTGAGGAACTGGAAGTTCCTGTCTGCCTAGAGGGCTGAGTTTGGAGTCAGACTAGAGAGGTCATGAAGTCACATTAAAGCATTTCTGTGTTATTCTTCCAGCACTGGGAAAGGCCCTGTGGGGTCTCAGGCAAAAGGTCAAGACCGAGTTTTCTGGGGGTGGCCCTGGAAAGGTTTCCTCGACCAGATGGAGTGTAAAAAGGAAAACTTACATCCAGGGTTAGTGCTAGACGGACATTCTGGGGTGGGGGTCATGCCAATTGTTGAATACTGAAATATTCTGTACTGGCTTGTACCTAATGGCCATGCTTAGCCCACCGAGTATCCCCTTCCCACTCCCCATCCCTGCCCCCATTTCTATTCTGTCCACTGAGCCTTGTGCACAGGATGTTGTCTTTGCCGGCACCCAGCAACGAAATGGTTAACCGTCTGGCACAGCAAGTGGTTATATTTTACATGTACATCCTGCCTACATCTCAGTCAAGCCTTCCAGCTCTAAGAAGTTTCTACAGAACATCAACTGGAACAGGATCAACCTTGGGTTTGTGTTATTGTTGTTGTTGTTGTTTGAATCAGAGTCTCACTCTGTCACCCAGGCTAGAGAGCAGTGGCACGATCATGGCTACCACAGCCTTGACCTACTGGGCCCAAGCGATCTTTTTTTTGATTTATTGGAGAGGCGAGGTCTCGCCAAGTTGCCCAGGCTGGTCTCGAACTCCTGGGTTCAGGCAGTCCTCTCACCTCTGCCTCCCAAAGTGCTGGGATTACAGGTGTGAGCTACCACTCCCAGCGGAAACTTGGGTTTGACCACAGCCCTTGCCCTCATCTCGCAAGGTAAGCAGGAGATTAGACTGGAATATCCTCTGGGACCTTCCTGCACTGACTGAGGCTTAGCCCAACCCTTGGAATCAGGTAGACTGAAGTTCCATCCCAGCCCAGGGTTTCCACGCTGTGTCACACTGGTCACACTGCCCCTTGGAGCCTAACTTCCTATCAAGTAGGCATCATAGTACCTCCCCCTTAGGGTTGCTGTGAGGAGTAAATTAGGCCACACCTCTTAAAGTACTAGCATTAGATTTTAAAAAGATTTATTTATTTTGCAATGAGTATACTATATGCGCATTCAAAAGATCCAAAAGGGTTGTATCAGTCAGGGTCTTGGCAGGAAAGAGTATCTGAGGGTTTAGCTGAGGAGAGTTTAAAGGTACTGCTTGCAGAGACGTGGGCAGAACGTTCACAAGAGGCGGAGGCATCCGGGACTAGCAGTCACGGGAAGTCGGAAAGTCCTTGGTACCCCAGGTCTCAGGGGGCCAGGGGTGGGGATGGGATGATTACTGGAGTGAGGGAGAGGAGTGGTGAGAGTTTCAACTGTGGGGGAGGGAACCCAATAGGAAGAGGGAGTGGGGAATATATGCCCAGCCTTCTGGCCCTTCCCACTCCAGCCTCTTGCTGCCCCTACCCCTTTCACTCCCCCATCCCCCCTCATTGCTGGACCCACTGCCCGCCAGCAGGGGCGCTGGGTCATGCAGGCTACAGAAGACAGTGCCTGGACCCCCAGGGGCAGAGCAGGGTGGGAATGGTTGAGGTAGGGGTGGGGGAAGAGTTGGGACAAAAGGAAAGTAACTAACCCAAATTGTGTGTGTGTGTGTGTGTGTGTGTGTGTGTGTGTGTTTCTGTCTTCCTCCCTTCCACTTCATTCCCAGCTACCTAGTTTCCCTTCCAGTAGGCTGCTTGTATTACAGTCTCTTACCCAACCTTCCACCAGTATTCTATAGAGAGAGAAGTAACCAGGTTGGTTGTTTACACAAGACTTACATGTACTATATATTCTTGTACACTTTGCCTTTTTTTTTTTTTTTTTTAGTTGGAGTTTCACTCCGTCACCCGGACTGGCGTGCAGTGGCCGCTCCCAGCCACCGCAGCCTCAACCCACTGGGCTCTGGCGATCTTTCCACCTCAGCCTTCCGAGTAGCTGGAATTACAGGTGCACGCTACCACCCCCGGCTCATTTTTGATGTCTTGTAGAGGTGAGGTCTCGCCAAGTTCTTTTTGACTTGCCATATCTTGGAATTCACTCTGTGTCGATATAGAAAGACCAATCTCATTCTTAGTATTGGCTACACAACAGTCTTCCAAATGTTGTAATTTAGTTAACCAGTTCTCTGCTGTGGGATTGGGGTTTGTTTCTAATCTTTTGTTAATACAATGTTGCAATAAGTACTTTTGCACACATGTCATTTTGTGCAATTTGAATATATCTGTTGGTCACATCCCCACAAGGGAATTACTAGCACAAAAATAGATAGATGTTAGATTTCCAAAGAAAAGACAAGCTTGAACAATTTGAAAAGATAAATATGAATATGTAGAAACATGAAAAAAACTAAGTGAAAAAATATAGTAGTAACAGCTAACACCTCTATAATGCTTACTCTGTGCAAGACACTGTTCTTATTCCTTAGCAATTAAATATTAACTCATTACCCTACGAGGTAGGCATGATTACTGTTCCTATTGTGCTAGTTATTTATCACTGCATAACAAATCATTCCCAAACAGAGTGGATTAAAGCAACCCACATTTGTTGCCTTGCCGTTCTGTAGGGCAGGTATCAGGGACTGGCAGCTGGGACCTGTGGCTCAGGTCTCTCACAGCCTGCAGTCAAGGTGTTGGCCATGGCTGTGGTCTCATCTGAAGGCTCTACTGGGGAAGGATCCATTCCAAGCTCTGTACACAGTTGTTGGCAGGTTGCAGTCTCTTGCAGCATGTTAGAGTGAGGGCCTCAGTTCGTCTCCAGTATGGCAGCTTGCTTTATCAGAGCCAGCAAGAGAGTCTGCTAGCAAGAGATAGGTTCCATTCTTTTATAAACTAATCATGGAGGTGACATCCCATTACCTTTGCCCTATTCTGTTCACTGGAAGCATGGTACTAGGTCCAGTCTACACTCAAAGGGAAGAGATTACACAAGTGTACAAACACCAGGAGCCATCTGAGAAATCTACCTGCCACCTTTAGTTTTCAGAAGGTAAAACAGATGAACAGAGAGATTAATGACATGCCCAGGTCATATAGCTAGTAAGTATCTGAGTCAGGAATTCAAACCCAGGTAGAGTGAATTCAGACTCCATACTCTTATCCGTAGTGCCTCAGAATTGAATCTTTATTGTGTTCACAGCCCTGTTAAAAATAGGTATGCACATTATAAATGGAAGACGTTTCTAAAAAGGGAAAAATAACAGGTGTGTATATGGATAGACTAGGAAGGAAGGCTCAAAAGCCAAAATAGGATTAGGGTTAGGGTTAGGGTTAGGTTTAGTACAATGCCTTCAGAGTGCTGTTGCTTTAATGTTATGCTTTCTACAGTTTGTGCAATTTAAAAATTGGGGTAGACTTTTTGAAAAGGAAACTTCCTTGTGCTGCTCTGAAGCCCTCTGCCAGCTCCTGCATGGGAGGCCTCCCTGCTGGCAGCTGGCTCCAGGTTGGACTGCAGGCCCTGTCCTCTGTAGGGAGGAGGGGCAAGGCCTGAAGTCCCCTCCTTGTCTTGTCACTAGTTGTTGAAGTGCAGCGAGACCTCGGTCCTACACGGTCAGCCAGGCAATGCTGGGTACTTTCTTCCGGGTTGTAAGTGGGAAGCTTGCTTATACCCTGGCTCTGGGTCCTCTCAGACAGGCAGCAGGAATGCTGGGAACATAACCCCTGGAGCCTTTCAGTGCCCTGGGGAAGAGGCTGGGCTGTGGCCAGTCACAGTTGCTGGCCCTGCTGGAGAGGGGGCTTGAGCTGGAGTAGTGTGGCAGACATGTGGGTCAGCGGAGGCTTTGGTGCCAGGTGGACCTGGGCTTGAGCCAGCTCTGAACTTTCTAGCTTTGAGCTTTGGGCAAATGGTTTTCTGAGCCTGCGTTTCTTCCCCTGTCATGTGAGTAGATTGACGTGAGGATGTCATGCGATCACACGGGTCGTTTGAGTTTCCTATGCTGCTGTACCATATTACTACAAACTCAGTGGCTTTAAACAAAGATTTGTTCTCTTGCAGTTCTGGAAGTTGGAAGTCTGAAAGCACTTTTACTGGGACAGTCAAGGTACCAGCAGGACTGGTTCCTTCTAGAGGTTCAAGGGGGAGGATCTTTGCCTTTTAGTGTCTAGTGGCCACCTGCATTCTTTGGCTCATGGCCCCTTCCTCCGTCTTCAGAGTGCATCACTCCAGTCTCTGCTCCCATCGTCCTGTCGGCTTCTCATCTTTTATTGTCAAAACTCCCTCTGCCTCCCTCTGATAAGGAACTTGTGATTACATTTGGGGCCTGCCTGTATCATCCAGGATGGTCTCCCCATCTCAGGATCCTTAACCTAATCGGATCTGCAAAATCTCCTTTGCCATGTAAGGTAACATTCACAGGTTCTAGGGATTAGGACTGGATATCTTTGGGGCCATTATGCAGCCAGCCCCCAAGGTCAAGTGTCTGGCACATATTTTGCACTCACTAAGCAGCAACTCTTTGCCTCCCCCTGCTAGACTGAGCTCACACACCCACTCCCTCCCTAGAGAAGACTTCCCACCAGGCAGGAGCCTCTTCTCTAAGAAGGGGAGAAGGGTCACCGGAAAACCTCATCTGGAAGAGGCCACCATTATGGTCGGGGATTTCAGTGGAATTTCCAGGACACAGCCCCCCAGTTCAGAACCCATGCCCCTAACACCGCCCTGCCCCCTACTTCAACTGCAACATAGCCACATGGAGCTTACCAAGTGCCAAGCCCTGTCCATTAGTGTGCTCTGTAATCCCCACAACCCTGTAAGGCAGCAGTTATTTATATACCCATTTCACAGATGGAAAAGTAGAAGTGCAGAGAGTTGTAGTAAATCGCCCATGTCACACAGCTGTGCTCCTGACCGCCTCAGAATTCCAACATGTTCGAAGCCACTTTTTATTTATTTATTTTCTATTTTTTAATTTTTAAAAAATAGCTGCACGTTTTCCACACTTTGCTGTGGGAAAGTCATTTTATTTTAGAATAGATTTTATGCCTTATATTTACAGTATATTCTATAATATGTAATATAGATATAATGAGATACAAACTTTAACAGGTAACTCACCCGACTGGCTTCTTCTGCCAGTGGTCTGGTTTGCTCTACCCTCGAGATTTTCCACCGTGTCTTGTCTCTCTTACCAGACTCTGCAGCCTTCAAGAGAAGGGGCCGTGCCTAGCTTAACCTTATAACAATAATGGGCAAGTGACTTGATCTCTCTGTGTCCCAGTTTCCCCACCTGTAAAATGGTGGTAGTACCTTTCTAACAGAGTGGTATGAACCCTTGGGTTAGAGCCCCTCCCTTTTTTTTTTCTTTTTAGAGACAGTGTTCATAGATCTAAATGTAAGAATTGAAACTATAAAACTCTTAGAAGAAAATATAAGTAAATCCTTGCGACCTTGGGTTAGGCAAAATCTTCTTAGGTATGACACCCAAGCTGCACATGACAAAAGAAAAATATAACTACACGGCCTTTATTAAAACTAAAACCTTTTGTGCTTCAAAGGATCCTGTAAGAAAGTGAAAAAACAGCTCACAGAATGGGGAAAATACTTGTAAATCATATATCTTGCATTAGGATATAGAAATAAATTTTACAATTCAATAATAAAGAGGCAAAAAAATCCAGCTAAAATTGGGTAAGGGAGATGAACAGATATATTTTCACCTCAGAAGGTTAAACAAATATGGATGGACATGTGGCTGACACTTGTAATCCCAGCAATTTGGGAGGCCAAGGTGAGAGGATCGCTTGAGGCCAGAAGTTCAAGACCAGCCTGGGCAACATAGCAAGACTCTGTCTCTATACAAAAAACAAAAATAAAAAATTAGCTGGACATGGTGATAAACACCTACAGTTCCAGCTACTTGAGATGCTGAAGTGGGAGGATCACTTGAGCCCAGAGGTTTGATGTTGCTGTGATCTGCGGTCGCCCTCCTGCACTCCAGCCTGGGTGACAGAGTGAAACCCTGTCCTTAAAAAAAAAAAAAAGAAGAAAATAATAGAAAAACAAATATAGCCCCTAAGCGCATAAAAATTTCTCAACATTATTAGCCATCAGGGAAATGCAAATCAGAGCCACAATGAGATAGCATTTTACACACCACCAGTGTGTCTATAATAAAAAAGATGGCCAACGATAAGTGTTGGGGAGGATGGAGAGAAACTGGATCCCTCTTACATTACTGATGGAGCATCACATGGCAAAGCCACTTCAGAACTGGTTTGGCAGTTTAACCTTCCTCAAAGGTTCAACATAGTTACCACAGGGTCCTGTCATTCTGCTCCTAGGTATATACCCAAACAGGAATTAAAAGATACATTCACACAACAACTCGTACACAGATGTCCATAGCAGCACCACTCACAAAAAACAAAAAGTGGAAACAACCCGAATGGCTGTCAGCTGTTGAACAGGTGAGCAAAATATGCCTTATCCACACAACAATGGACTATCATTCGACAGTGGAAAGGATTGAAGTACTGATGCGTGCTATAATGTGGGTGAACCTCCACCAGGTTTAGATGGCATATCCCAACATGTTGGCAACCGATAAAAGTTTGGAAGGAAATATTGGTAAGCACTGTTATAAGAATAACGAAAACAAAAATAAAAGTGTTTAACTAATATTTAGGAGCTCTGTTTATGCTAAGCACTTTTGCACAATCTCATTTCAGACTCCCAGGCATTTGGTGAGGCAAGTATTGTTATTCCCATTTCACAGTTGAAGAAACTGAGGCAAGAGAGCAAAGGTCAGATACCTAGAACATGACAGTGCTATGATTTGGACTTGAGTTTGTGCCCTCCACCCCTCTGGTGAGGATCTTCCCAGTGGGGTAATGCCTGGCCCATTGACCATTCTCTGTCTCTCTACCACCCAGTTGGATCCTTAAACCATCTGGTAAGGGCCTTCTGGTGGGATGCCACCTGGCCCGTTGACCACTCTCTATCTCTCTACCTTCCAGTTGGGTCCTTAACCGTTCTGGTGAGGGCCTTCCAGTGGAGTGCGCCTGGCCCACTGACCACTCTCCATCTCTCCAGCACCCAGTTCTGGGCCCAACACAGCAGGAGCTCAGCACACATTTGCTGAATGAGAATGGAGTCCCAGGTGGGGAGACTAGGTTCCTCATCAGCCAGGGCTCCCTGATTGGACCTTTGCCACATCCTTGGGGCAGAGGGGACTTTCTCCCAGGGAACTCTCTGGGCTGGGAGGTGGATACCCAGCCATGGCTATCCCTTCTTTATTAGCCTGACCATGATTGTTATGAGGGAAATGACCACAGCCAGCCAGAGCTGGGGGCAAGGGGCTATTTTGAGAGCGGGCAGGGCAGTGGCATCTGAAGCATCCCCACCCCCAGAGAGACTGGCAGAAGCCCGAGCCCAGGACTCTGATGATCTGCCCCCGTCCTCCAAACCTACCATGGGCTTCTCGTGCTGTGGGAATTGTTTTTTCATTCTGAAGTGAACAATTCAGTGGCATTTAGTACGTTCTGTATTCCAATTCCCTCCAAACCGCCCCCCCTGCATTTCTTATTCATTTTATGTAACAAACCCTCACATAGCACTTCCTGCACTCTGACCACTCTCCCAAGAGCCATGTGACTGTTAACTGATTTACTCCTCTGAGGTGGGGGCTGTTACTATCCCCATTTTACAAACGAGGAGACAGGGACTCAAGGTTGTAGGGAGCAGAGCCAGAATCTGCACCTAGGCAGCCTGGCCCGTGGTGCCCCTCCTTGCCCCTCCATCCCACAGTTCATGGGCTTTCTCTGAGCCCCTGTTTATCCATTAATTTCCAGAAATGTTACCTGATTGGCCTGGCGGGGCTGCTTTGGGCTGTGAGCTCCGTGGGCGGCTGCTGAGTCCTATGCATCCCCATCCTTGGTCCCAGCACATGAAGAATGAGGGCCCAGAGTTGGTACCAGGAGGGCAGCAGCTTGGTGTGATGGGTGAGAGCTTGGGCAGATTCACTTTCTTTCTAGCTGTGTGATCTTGAGAAAGTGCCTCCACCTCTTGAAGGCCACATGTATTTATAAAGAAGGCTGCAGTACAGAGCTCAACAAATAACCAAGATTAATATTTTTAATAACAGTAGGAGAAGAGACATTGGTTGAGTGAATCCAGCAGAACAGAGATCGGCAGACCTTTTCTGTAAAGGACCAGATGGTAAATATTTGGGAGTTTTCAGGTTATATAGTCTCTATGGCAACTGCTAAACTCTAGACAATGTGAATGGGTATGGCTGTATTTCAATAAAACTTTATTTATGGAGACTATAATTAAACATTTGAGTTTCATATAATTATCTCACATCACAAAATATTACTCTTTTGTGTTTTTTCCAACCATTCAAAAATATAAAAACCACTCCCGGCTGCTACAAAAATAGGCAGCAGGCTGAATGTAGCCTACCCCCAGAACCTGCTGACCTCTGCACTAGAACGCAACCTTTACGAGGGATTTGGGGATGTTCATTGTGCTTCTGGGTCCACAGCGCCTAGCACATAGTAGACACCGCATAAAGTTGTATTCAGTGAATGAATGATACCTAGAAATGGGCCTCGAGCTAGCCCTTTAAGGTCGGGAGCGTAGCGGGAGGAGACACAGCACTCCCCGTGGGGGAACAGCCTGAGCAAGGGCCTGGAGTCAGGGTCAAGTGCAGAGAGTGTACGTACCTCTTTGGCTCGTGAAGCCACCGATGCCTGGTAGAGATAGCTGGGAAACAAGGCCAGCTACAGCCAAGCAGTCAGGAGGGCAGGGTGAGTATTCTCAGAGGTGCTTCTGTGAGTGGTGGCGCTGTCCCATCCCAGAACCTCCAGCCTTATTTTTAACCCTGCTGATGAAAGTTAATCTGCATGAAACCAAGAAGCGTGTGGCTCCCTGTCCCTCCCTGGGTCCAGGGTACTGCTCCCTGCCCCACAACAGGGTCAGAGCCATCCCGGACACGGTGAGTGGTCAGAGGAGCAGAAATGGTTCCTGCATTTCCCCAGGAGGGCTTTGACTCCGGGAGGGACCCTGATGCTAAAAGGAAACCTCTAAGGCTCCTGGGGGGTGAGAAGCTGGGAACAGCCCAAGATGGAGCAGGGTTTGCTCTGTCTGCAGAATGCCTGCCTCTCCAGCTTCAGTGAGTGGTGGGAGCAGCTTGGAGCCTTATAAAACACAGGTCCCTGGGCTCATTCCCCTCAAATTCTGACTTGGTAGGTCTGGAATGGAGTCAGAGAATCTGCATTTCTAATAAGCTCCCAGGTATGAGGATGCTGGGGTTGGTGGAATGGGCCGCACTTTGAATGGCACTAGCCTCTGGGCCACCATGATCAGGCCTGTCCTTCCCCCGGTACACCCCCCATCAGCATTGCCTCCAGTCGAGAGTCTGAAGAGCCTTGAAAGCTGTGCTAAGTGGTTGGGACTTTGTTTTGAGTATGGTAGGACAATGGTAGCCTTGCAAGGAGGTGAGGCCACTGGATGTGTGGGTTAAACAAACTCCCTGTGCCACTGTGTGCAGGAGCCGCTATAGGAGAGAGGGGGTGTCAGGCGGGGGGTGCAGAGGAGGGAGGCGGCAGGTTCAAGAGCTCTAAAGGACAAGGAGAGGCAGGAGCTGGTGACTGATTGGCTGTGGATGTTGAAGACCAGAGGGCAGGTGTGGAAGAGCAACCAGATTCCTGGCTTGTAGGCTGGGAGCTGGGCGTTCCTAAGATCAGAGGCCCAGGGTATGGGGAGAGGGGTCGGGGAAGAGAGTGCTTCCTACCAGCACCCTCACAGCCTCGCGCTGTGCATGCACCTACCTCTACGCTTGTTCTGGCTGCCCTGGAGGGTTCACAGTTGGTCCATAGGAATCCTTCAGGGCTCTGGGGGGAGCCTGCCATTCTGGACTGAGGAGGCCCGCAACACAGCTTCCCAAGGCACCAGAAAATGAGTGCTCTTCAGCTCACATGACCAAAAAAGGACATTTTCTCAGTTTGAAGGTTTGCCCAGCCTTTTCCCTCCTCCCCTCACCTGATGTTTCAGGTTCCCAGGGAAGTGGCTGTCAAAAGTTTACACATCCATGGGCAGGCAAAAATGAGCTCGGGGCTATGCATGTACCCTGCTAGGTTTTGATTACAGTCGTTCTTTTCCTCCTCTTTTCCTCCTCCCTTACAGTCCCCACCACCACACTGTCATTGTGGCTGTCATTGTCATCATCATCGTTGTCATTGTCATCGCCATCATATGGGCTAAATACTTTTACATGTTGCCTCTCATTTAGTTTTCACAACTCCAGGAGGGCAGAGTTATAATCTCCACTTTACAGATGAAGACACTGAGGCACAGAGAGGGAAAGCCACATACCCAAGTCCGGTAGTCCTAGTGGGGTCAGGACTAGGGTGAGGTGAGTAAGTGAGGGATCCAAGTGCAGGGTCCAAGTTAGTCCTTATTAAAAATTTTCTTCATAGTTTTTTTTCTTCAAGGACTTCTTTTGCATTAGTTTTGACTGTTGAAAATGTTGCATTAGGCCTGGCGTGGTGGCTTATGCCTGTAAGCCCAGCGCTTTGGTAGGCTGAACCTCAGTTTCCCCACCTGTGAAGCAGGGACAGGTAAAAACTACCTCATAGGCAGTTCTGAAGATTGCAAGGGATAGATAAAAAGTCTAGTGCATAGTAGGTGCTTAGGAAATTAATCTTCCTTACTGTGGGCCCAGTTCTGTGCTGGAGACTTAGATAACAAGACTCATGCATAGCCTGAACAACATAGCAAGACCTCATTTCTGAAAAAAAAAAAGAGAGAGAGAGAGAGAGAGAAAGAAATTTGCCAGTTGTGGTAGGAGAATCACTTGAGCCCGGTAGTTCGAGGCTGCAGTGAACTATGATCATACCACCGCACTCCAGGCTGTGTGACAGAGGGAGACCCTGTCTCAAAAAACAAGCCAACAAAAAAAAGAGAGAGAGAGAATGGGGGTGGGAGAGAGAGAGAGAGAGAGACTGAGAGAAAGAAGCAGGTATATTGATTCCCCGAGGAATTAACTCAGGAATTAACTCATCTGCAGAGAGTGGACACTCTGCCTTGACCTTGCTGTTTTCCAAAGGCACCAAGCTTTTGCCCGTCTTAGGGCCTTTGCAGTGCTTTTCTGCTACCTGCCTCAGTGTCCCCATCCACTTCTTATGGGCCTAATGTATGTGTTTCTTCGTCTGAAACGTCACAGCCTCAGGAAAACCTTCCCCGACCGACCAGACCAGCCCACCTCCACTCTCAGCCTCTGTTAAGGCTGTCTGGTCTCCATTTTACTGCATTCACTACTCTTCCTTTGTGGTAAGTCTCACAATAGTAATTAAGTCCTTTTATTTAATTGCACTTTATGAAATAGTCTTTGTGTTTGCTGACTTTTCGGCTTCCTCACCTGACAGTGAGGGCAGAGGCCTGCCCATCTGGCCCACAGGTCTCTGTCCTCGGCTCTGGGTCAAGCACAACCCCTGGCACCAGCTCTGGAGTCACGCTCAGGCACATGGGCTCTGGAGTCCTGTTGTCTGGGTTCAGAGTCCCAGCTCCTGTGTCTTATGACTGTACCCGTGGGCAAGTTACTTACCCTGTTTGTGCCTCAGTTTCCTTTTCTGTAAAACAGATCATAACAGCATCAGCTTCCTAAGGCATTAGGGCGATTGTATGAGATAATCTTCATAACTCCTTTAGAACTGGGCCTGACCCATTCAGAAATGGCAGTTATTATTTTAGGAGGTGCTTCTGTTAGGCCAGACTGACTGCTGGAACAAACATCTTCCAAATCTCAGGTGCTTAACGCCATAAGCGTTTAAGATCTGCTTGTGTCACATTCAGCTGTGGTACTGTGAGGGCAGGGTTTTGCTCTCTGAAATCGTTCATGGGCTCCGAGTATTTTTTAACATGGAGTCCACGGGAGGCTCTGTGGATGGATAGGGTCTGTGAACTTGCTTGGCTGCAGTTAAATTCCCTAGAAGCAGAGCCTGCGATGGGGGTTCTTGGGCACGCGATCGATTGGGGGAGGCTCTCAGGAGAGAGAGGGGTGGGCGGAGGAGGAAGCTGAGCAAGGCTGTGGTCTCAACTGGAGACCAACTTCAGCCTGGTCTACAGCACTCTGGGGCACAGATCATACCTGCTGTGGTTGGGTTCCTCCCTCTTGGGGCAGGAGGGGTCTGGCCTCTTGTCTGTTGCAGACATTGGCGTGGGTTTCATGGGTGGGGGTAGACGGGGTGGTATTTTAGCTTCTGGAACAAGGTGGCTTCTACTGGCTGCAGTTCTCTGGGGTAGCTGGGAGCCATTAGCAGCCAACACTCACATCAGCTAGGAGTGGGCACATTGGCTGAGTAAAAGGACCTGGGTAGGGCACCAAAAGTGTCTACTATAGATGGGAAAGGTAACACCTTTATTTTTACTAAACTCTAACTGAAATTTAGCATTTTCTTCAATTATGGAAGTAGGCAGTAAACCACAGTAATATTAGCAGTATCTGTGACTTTGTCACCAAAGAAATCACATATATTTTTGTGTCACATCATTGTTGTTTCAGATGTCCTTGAAATGTCTTTTATGAGATCTATACTTTAAAATTGCAGTAGTTAATAGACCTGGTAGGTATTTTGTTTAATGTGATAGCAAATAAGGACATAGATTATTATGTTAAAAAATTTGTTCTTTAAAATATTTTGGTAATAGTGTGCAGTATCACTTTATCCCTTTGTAATCCTCTGTATTTTATGCATTTTAAAGCCTTCTTCTGAGAAAGGGGTCCATAGGCATCACCAGGCTGCCAAAGGGGTCTGTGACACAAAAGAGGCTAAGTGCCCTGTTCTGGGGCCTCGGCCTTGCCTGCATTCAACCAGCAATGGAGGAAAAAGAGGGCACAGAGGTTTTAGGGGCCAGGCCAAGAAATGGGATACATAATGTCTTCCCACAATGCCTTAGTCAGAACTCAGTCACCTGGCCACACCTAACTGCAGGGGGGGCTGGGGAATGTAGTCTGTGTGCCCAGAAAGAAAAGGAAATTATCTGAGAAGTTCACAACAATCTGGGTCACAGGGCTCGAGAAATATTCATTGACAGCCTGAGTAAATGAATGGTGTGTCCAGTGTGTCTCTTTGTGGGCTTGGGAGAAAGGACAGAGGACTGGTTCTCTGCAAGGATCCTGAGCCTCCCGCCATGCTGTCTCCTTAGGACAAGCCACGCCAAGGCCAAAGCTGAGGCCTCGGAACAGGCCGCCCTGGCTGCCAACCAGGAGTCCAACATCGCCCGCACTCTGGCCAGGGAGCTGGCTCCAGACTTCTACCAGCCAGGTAGGGCCAGCCAGGGAGGAGTGGGCAAGACAGGGTGGGGGCTGTCTCTGGGGGGCACTTTCTTTGCTTGCTGGAAGCTGAGATGCCCGAGTGGGCTGATGAATGCCTGTGAGTCTTGGAAACTGTGGGTCGTGGTGCAAACGTGGGGTGGAAAGATGCAAGGGGACATGGAGGAGACATTTCCGCCTTCATGCTGCACTTGTGGGGGGCAGCAGAGGTCCTGCAGGCCGTCTCTTCTCTCTGCTCTGAGCAGAGTAGACAGTAGGAGCTGGTGAAGCTTAGGGGGGAGAGGGCACTGGTGGATGAGGGGGCAAAAGGGCTTCTTGCACTTGCTCAGCAGTTTCAGTTGAGCATTAATTGAGCCAGGTGTGGTGGCTCATGCCTGTAATCCCAGCGATTTGGGAGGCAAAGGTGGGAGAATTGCTTGACACTAGGAGTTTGAGACCACCCTGGGCAACACAGCAAGACCCCATATCTACAAAAAAAAGAAAAGAAAAGAAGAAAAAGGAAAAGAAAGCATTAATTGAGCATTGTCCATGTGTCAGCTCTTGGGGTACATAAATGGGTTCCAGAATCTCAAGGAGCAGAGAATCACAAAGACAATATAGCTGGGGTGAGTCAGATGGATTCTGCATTTGTTCAAATCCTGGCTCCACTGCTTACTAGCTGTGAGATCTTGGCAAGGTCTTTAACCTCCATAAACCTCAGTTTCCTGACTGCAAAGTGGGAACAAGAGTAGTACCCGCTTCTTTGCACATGGATTAAGTGCATGTTAAGTGTGTGCTCAGTCCATGGGAAGCTCTCGATGACTGGCTGTTGTCTCACTGTCGCGGTTAAATTTCACACAGCATGACGAGTGCTGTGTGATAGGAACAGGGGCTGTGGGAGCTCACAGAGAGGACTGAGCCCATTTAAGCAAGAGGAGGTGTTAGGGAAGACCCCCCCCAGGAGAGGCCATTTGAGCTGAATCCTGAAGGCTAAGAGCTTATCAAGTCAGTGGATCTCAAACTCGACACAGATTTCTGTGCGCACCCCGAGTTTCTGATTCGGTAGTCTTGGGGGAGCCCATGTGTGCATTTCCGAGCATCGGGTGATGCCGATGCTGCTAGTCTGGGACCACCCTGAAAACGACTGACTGCACCAGGTAGTGCTGGTGGAACAGGTGAATCAGGAGGAGGGGCCCACAGGTGCAAATGCACAGATGCTTGGAACAGAGTGGCATCCCGGGGAACCAGGTGGCAAAATAGGCAGAAGGTAGTGAGAAATGAGGCTGAGGGGTAAGGAAGACTCCTGGACTCTGATGCAGGCCTTGCATGTGGCCAGAGCCAGGGAGCCCCCGAGAGCAGGAGACTGGCATTCTCTGCAATGACGGGTTTTCGGGTGAGCAACATGCTCAGGGTTGTGTTTTCTAAACATTATTCTGGCTGCAGAAAGGAGACCTGGAAGAGCCTGGACAGGAACCTTAGGAGCGCAACTCTGTGCCTGGGAGGACCAGTCACTTCTTGTCACAGCACTCCCCCTGCTGGACCCTAGCTAGCTGCCTCTCCCCTTGTGTGGTCACAGCAGCAGCTGTAACTGTAACTATGCTTGTGCCAGGCGGCTGAGTGCAGCGATTCACGTGTGTTTTCTCTATTAATCCTCCCATTAGTATGTATCAAATAGATATGATTAGGCCCATGTTTTCAGATAAGGGAATGGAACTGTGTCACAGTGAAGAGATCACCTCTGGCCAGGCATGGTGACTCACTCTCGTCATCCCAGCATTTTGGGAGGCTGATGCTGGAGGATTGCATGAGGCCAGGAGTTCAAGACCAGCCCGGGCAACATAGGGAAACCTTGTCTCTATCAAAGAAAAAAAGAATTAGCCAGGTGTGGTGGTGCATACCTGCAGTCGCAGCTACTTGGGAGTCCGAGGCAGGAAGATTACTTGAACCCAGGGTTTTCGGTTATAGTGAGCCGTGACTGCACCACTGCACTCGACCTGGGCAGCAGAGTCAGAGCCTGTCTAAAGAATAATAATAAAAACAAAAGGGAGTCTCACCTCTGGAGCCTGGGTGCTAGTCTTGCCCTTTATCTGTAAAGTGGGGGGTCACAAAAGCATCAACCTCACAGGGTTACTTAAAACGACTGCATGAGATAATACTGGGGGTGCCAAAAAAAGTACACACACCTCAAGAGATATTATCTATGTATTCCGTCTCGAAGTACTTTGCAGAGGCGTCCGGGCGCCAGTGGGAACCACTTTGAGCACCTCTTGTAATTGCAGATGTCAAACGTGACTGGTGTCCCTCTTACGATTTTGATACGGTTAAAACGTGCGTACAGTTTTTGGCACCTTCTGTATCTGGCAAGCGCTTAGAACGGCGCCTGGCACGCGGTCAAGGCCCTGCGGGCTCCGACGAGCAGACGAGCGAGGCGGGAGAGGCGCAGTGGCCCGCGCCCACCCCGCCTCGGGCCGGGCGCTCAGCCAGCCTCCGCGCGCTGTCCCGGCAGGTCCGGAGTATCAGAAGCGCCGGCTGCTGCAGGACATCCTGGAGA